>NC_049989.1:3613552-3670638 GCF_000003815.2 Branchiostoma floridae | reverse complement strand
ATGTCAAGTAGAGTTTATAGTCAATTGCACCAAGTTTCTACAGTCAAAGGTACAGAGACAGTTAGCCTTTATTACATGTAGATGGGATTTTAAAATGCAGTGGGAGTCCAATAATTCATCAAACAGATTCCTTTGTAGCAAAATTGACCAATTACCATTGTTTTGAGTATTGCCAGTTCTCAAGTTTCCACAGACAATCAGGTCCAGGTTCATGTCCAGACCTGGAAATGATCCTCTGGACCTGAATTTTCTGTACTGGTACCTGCCCCAACCAACAATAGATTTTTTTTTTCTTTCTGTCCTTTCACATCTTATTCTTTGACTTTAGATTCAATTTGGCATTCTATAGTTATGGCATTAGTTAGCTGTTTTCTGATACTTTTTTTTCAATCTACGGAATATTTGTGCTCATTTTACAGCTGCTTTGCACAATTTATTGTGTGGTGGAAAACTTTTTTTTTTTGGAAATGGCCGAAAATTGGTGCGAGCGCGGATGTCATCCATATAATCAAATCAACGTGGCCTAATGTACAATACTTAATGCTCCTAGTCCTTGGGGTGAACTAACTTTGAGGAGAGCCATTTTATGACTTTATTTCCTTCACAATAGTTATGCAAACTCAGTCCTAGTCTTCATAATCTGTACATGATCATGTTTCTCCCCACCTATAATGTGTGTGACCTATAAGTAAGATGTGGTTTGTTGTTGGATTACAATGTGAAGGTTATAGGTTCGAATCCCTGGCACGCCACAATGTTGGAAAGGGCAATTTACTCCAGCTTCAAAGTTGGACTGCAACTTGGCCAGCACCTCTGTGGGTACACCTGTTGATAAACAATCATCATCATCATCAATGATCATCATTTTCATCATCATCATCAATGATCATTAGCATCAACGATCATCATCATTACCATCATCATTAATGATCATCATAATCATCATCATAATTATCAATGATCATCGTTATCATCATCAATGATCATCATTTTCATCATCATCATCCCTTGGTCATTGTGTCAAGGTTAGCCATTGATTTATGACTTATCAATAGAATAATTATTGTTAAAGTAAAAAATTTAATTACTCATGACTATATATATCACAGTATAATTTGAGCCATCAAATTTACAGAGAACTCATAACACCTTGTGTTTTCTATATCATTTATTCTTCTGTACGTATATTACAGAATTGTTTAATCCACAAACTTCAAAACATTTCAAAAGAACTACAATCGCAAAATGAAACCACCATAACAGTAAATGCATTTACAGGTACACCAGAACATTGCACATTTGTTTCTTCCTCAATGGTCTGCAAGCCCAAATCATTATTATTCTTTTGTACCCTGTTATTCAATCACCCTTCCAATTGGTGGTAAAATAAATATTCTCGCTTTTTATTCAAATTAGGCAAATAAAGTAAAATCAGTATGGGGAGAAAATCTTCGAAACTCTTTTTATCGGCGAACGTGTTACTACCATCAGTTTTGCAAAGGTCCTCAGGTTCGAAGATTTGACAGGCAAATCGTGCATAATGTGTAACGTTAGTTACCTGCTTTGATACAAGGTGCCGGGTCTTGTTTAATTTCTCCGGTGGACATGGCCTCTGACGCCGCCTGGGCTGGGGAGGAGGGATCGGTAGACTGAGACATTCTGCTTATAGCCAGAAGACTGTAAAAGTTTTAAATATTCGACCGCCTGGTCAAAGGCGCAGACAGTGTGGATAAAGTCAAAGTCAGAGTCTAGCTTTGTGCTACCCGGAAGTGAACTCAATGCGATCGAGTGATAAAACACGGAAAGAAAACGCACCTAGACGCAGCCAGTTGTATAAGAAATAGAGTTTACCAATGGAACAAAATTACCTAATATCTGTAATAAAAATGACAATATACTTATCTGATTATTTAAAGGATTAGAAATGAAAAATATGCTCCGCTTTTAGGAGAAAATATCATTATTTTATCGATCATTGTTGTTTAGATGCTACCGGTCACGGTCAAATATAAGGCCGTGGTTTACTTATTAGTTGACTAGTTAAATATTGGTTAGGTTCAAGCAAGGAGGTTTTGTATGATAAAACCTCATTGGTTAAAGTTACTGGGTTGGGTCGCTGTCTTCTATCTAACGTCCTTGGTCGGAAGCAGAGATCTCAAGGTAGAAGATGTGTTTATCTTTCATATATTTCTATGTGTTCTTTTTTGCACAATTGTCTTAATTCATGCAATTGATAGCACGTAACATCGGAACTAAAAGCAGGTATTCTCTGTGGAAGAGACGGGGGGCGGGGCAGCTTTGTAAGAAGCGTTTGATCATTTTACATAATCAAGGAATGGGGTGATAAGAGTTTGATGCGTATCATATTATTCACAACAAAGTCTACAACTAATGTGTTAACGTTATAGAATTATTGTGCAGTGTGGTGTACAACTATGTGCAATGTTGACAAGTTGTCTGGCAAAATTATTAGCTTGTCCTATGTTGCGTTATACGATTTGAAGTTAAGGGCTAATATAAAGCTTCTGACCATTCCTTCGTCTATAAGATACATACCAGCACCATGCACCAGTAGCCACCCACCACACCATGGAGGATCTTCTGAAGAGAGAGTTGAACACGACGAAACTGCGGCCCATCGGTGGCGGAGGCGGCTGTATCAACCATGGCGAGGGGTACGAGACTGATCACGGGAAGTTCTTTGTCAAGATGAACGGTGACAAGGGGGTAAGGCATACTGTAAATGTTAAAATGTTTGCGGTGGTTTAATGTTCGTGTTTTTGTTTTTTTATTACTTTTATCGATTATGAGTTAAGATTTTTTTTACCACAAGCTGAAAATGAAACCACCACAAAATTCTGTCTTCTCCCCATACTCCCTGTTTCAACCAAATACTGAAAACACTCCATTTTCTCCCTATTGACAAATTAAATCCCTCCAAACATACAGTTAGAACTTCGATAAAGATTAGAAATCCAGGCAATAAGATACGCCAAAAAGCAGTTACTTAAGTAACTGGATATGATTTTGGAAACGGTCAGACGTTTCAGATAAGGTAAGTGTAGATCTTATCATAAGACACCGTGTAACTCTTATCATCAGTGACACTTGAAGCAATAAATTTGAATGGGCCTGTGGCCTGGGCCAAGTTGTCATGTCAATCATATTCTTACAGTTTAGTTTGTGTTTTCTAGGCAAGAGTGATGTTTGAAGGAGAACATGCCAGCTTGGAGGCCATAGCAGCTACTGGTACTGTAACAGTGCCTAAACCTATCAAGGTTAGAGGTGTTTACTTTCGTCTTCCTGTCTCTCTTTTGTTCCCTCCCTCCATCTCATGATCATCACTCATTAGTTCATTCTGGAAAACATGCAATGTTCTTCAAAGGCTACCCAGTATTGTTTTTTAACCACCTTGCTAGTTAGATATAATGACTATTAATTTCCCACCAAATCCCCCCAAACATTAGAATTTTCATGGAGTATGTGAAACCTCCGGTTTGTTGTTCAGAATTGGGCAAAAGGACCAGTACATCATGAATACAAAACCATTAATTTGATGATAAAAACTTTCATTAAAAGAAAACATTTTACAGGTTTTAGATGACCCAAGAGGAAGAGGAGCCATGCTGATTATGGAACATGTAGACATGGAGGGCCTGAGGTCGTATGCTGACCAACTGGGAGAACAAATAGCAAGGTAAAAGTCATAATACTAACTTAAATGCATTTACAGTATACACAATATATATACATGTACTGCTCTCTGTACAAGACATTCTTTCTTGAAACAGTGTGTGTTTGATAAAGGGTCAACAGGATACCATGTTTTCTTTAATTTTCCGTCCTTTTGTTCTTCATTTTTCTTTTATTTGTTCTCTTGTTCATTTCATACCGGTACATTCTTCTACATCTTCAGACACTTTGATTGTAAAGATAAATGTATTTCTTAACAGTAACGAATACCCAAAGAGTTGGACACCGGTTAGTAAGTTGATACAAACTGTTTGCTGAAGTTTGATAACCGAAAAAGATGACATCATGTGGTGGATGGAATCATTCGGTACGAGTACGGGGGTGTTTCACATATGCATACGACTACACAGAATGTTTGTCCATCCTATCACCATTTCCAAAGATGTAAAAAAAAAACATCTGACAGTTTCTCTGACCCTATCCTTCTTCCAGCTGGGTTGTCACCAGGATATTTTTCCTATGCTGGTTGAAACACGGCGTAGAGACCCAAATTACAGCATAGGGGATACAAATCACAGCGTGGGACACCCTTATGCTCAACTGCACCGGTTAGAACCTTGCCTACATGGTCTTACGGGTGGCATCTCCATGATAAACAAGTGAAAAGCAGCTTCTCTTTATCTTCCTGCATTGTATTACAGGTTGCACCTCTGCAATGAAGAGGTGGCTAAAAAGGCAGCAGCTGGTTCATCCAGAGTCGGACACGGTGGGGATGCAGCACCAGCGTACGTGTCGCAGTTTGGCTTCCACACAACAACATGCTGCGGCATCTTCCCTCAGGATAACACATGGTTAGATGACTGGGTGGTGCGTCGTAGGGTTTCCTATTTCTCTACTCTGGTTACTTTTTCAAAGTTTAAGTCAATTTTGAGTAACAGAAATGGTTTTGAGAAGTAAGTAAATACACGAGAGGTATATTGCAGAATGATGCATGATATCAAAACAAAGTATTGGCATATTAATATATTCCGTGTTTATTTCTCTTGTCGTTTATGTTATACATGTAGAATTTGATATCGAAATGGTGATAAACTTTTTTTTCGTCTTTTAAGGCCTTCTTTGCAACCAGAAAACTGAAATTCCAGTTGGACCTGGTCGAGAAAGATGTGAGCTTTTTCTTTCTATTGCTGCCAATACACTTCATATTATACATGATTGTATATCAATCTTAGTTATGCAAAAAAATCTCTACAGGCAGAAGTTATAGATAAAAGCTGAAAAAAAACATAATGAGCAAATAACATGTTTTGTTATGATTTATTTGTGATGTGAACTTTTCATTGATTAATTAATTAATTCATTCATTGATTTGAACTTTGCACTTCTGCCTCCTGTCTCACCAGTACCATGACAGAGAGACCCGTGACCTTTGGCCCCAGCTGGAGCGGAAGCTGCCCAAGTTTTTCGAGGGCCTGAAAGTGAGCCCGTCACTACTACATGGAGACCTCTGGGGAGGGAATGCTGCTGAGAATGATAAAGGACCAGGTTTGTGTCACTTCCAAGGTCAAAGTCATTGCCATAATGGTCCTCATCATGATTTTGAGGAACTTCAATCAATCTAACAAGGCTAAAAGAGTATGTATTGGCACATGTATGGCATCCGGGGAGCAAGGCATATCAAGCCCTTTCTTGTATTATTTAGTAAGAATCTCCCACATTTTGATAGCAGCAGTGCATCTTCTTTCAAATAAAGGCAAGAGAAGAGATCAAGACTCCTTCGCAAAAACATAACAGACTCTTTGAGATCTGCATAATACATTGCCTATTCTATACCTATTCTTGGTGCTGAACACCATCCTCACATTACCAAACATACCTGTCCTTGGTGCTGAACACACCCCTTACATTACCAACACTTGAGGTCGTATGAGGATTATGTAAGTTCCTCCTAATGCCCCTGTTACATTTAACAGGGGATTGCGCGTATTTTTCACCTGAAATTCTACCCTTTCATATCTATTTGTCTCGGTGCCCTACGACCATTGGCCTATATAGTAGTATTCTATCCGGAAAATACCGGACATATTGGTGCGAAAATGTAATCTAAATCTCGCAGAAATAGATGGTTGATCATTTTTTGAGCTTTTTGATCTTATCGCCTTTTACAAATTATTCCACACTGTCCTTATATCTGATGTATCCTTTTATTTCTTTCATGTACATGTAGTTATATTTGATCCGGCATCCTTCTATGGCCATCATGAGTTTGAGATGGCTATAGCTTCCATGTTTGGTGGATTCGGAGGAAGCTTTTTCTCAGCGTACCACAAACTTCTTCCAAAAGCTCCTGGCTGGGAGGCCAGGCATGAACTGTACAAACTCTTCCACTACTTGAATCACTGGTGAGTGTGAAGTAGGCTCAAAATACTTGGTGCATGCATGTTTGTGCACCCAAAATTGGAGCTGGGCAGTGCAGTGCAAGTTCCAGAAAAATGATGAAGCTTTTTTTTTGTATTACAACATGTTTGAAATTCTTAGGAAAAGCAAGGTTTCTAATTTTGTTTTGCCGACATTCTTTTTATTTTACTTTAGGGTAGATTTTAGCCCTTTTTATATGTATTGTACCTGTGGACTCAAGGTTGATTACAAACTACATGTAGGACAAATTAGAGATCACTAAGGGGACACAAGCTTATAAACTATAGTTACTTTTATATATTTCTCAATGTATCACACAGACAATGATGTAACATGCTGACCCTTCTCCTAACTTATATCAAATTTCACTCTAGTTGATCTCTTCCTTTTGTATTTTTCAGGAATCACTTTGGGTCAAGATACAGAGAATCCTCAGTTAGTATCATGAAGTTTTTTTTTAAGGATTATTGATGATGTTACAAGAAACCTGTAACTGTTACTTGTATTGAAGTTCAATTATTAAAAGGGCCTTTTAAGGTTAGTCACTTTGAATGTGGAAATTTGTACTCGCTGCGCAGCAATACTTCACATGGAAAACCTTGCTGCCTTGAAATTGTATATTACATATTACATATTACACATATTATATATGTATTCGAATTGATGGTATACGTCTTTTGCAAAAAAAGTGAGGGCAAATGTTTCTGTAAATCTTACATTTGCAGCAGTTTCACAGTGACCTCTCGATTGTAAATTCATGTCACCAGGAAAATGCTGGAACCACTAATAATCTTAAAGGCCAATACATATACATGTGTACTAGAAAGATCGATGACACACTTTTGTTTCTACTAATACTTTTTTTTAATGTGGTGTAGTTAAAGATTTAAAACCTTACATCTGTTTGCGCTCAAGTACATGATGTCACTGATCACTACAACCCAAGATGATCTACATAATAGATGTTACAGTAGCAAACATGTATGTATGTTTGGTCTATGCAAAATCATCACATTTTCAAACACGCAATTATTAGTTCAAAACCTTCAAAATCACATCAAATAATATTCATGTTAGTTTTCAACACATCTGATGCACAATACACATAATGCTCCTATGCTAAAATTAAAGGTGAACTGACTTTCGTCGTCGAGGAGAGACATTTTATGACTTTATTTCCTTCGCAATTGTTATGCAAACTCAGTTCTAGTCTTCATGATAGTGTTTATATATCGCTACGTACATGTACGTAACCTATAAGTAAGATGTGGTTTAAGTGTTGTTGGATAGCAATCAGAAGGTTATAGGTTCGAATCCCTGCCACGGCCTAATGCTGTACCATTGGGAAAGGTAATTAAAGGTAATTTACTCCAGACGTTACTCAACTCGGGTGAATATTGGTGCCTAGATGTTGGAAGCGTCCTCTCATACGGGACGTTACAAGCCAGCCAGAAGCCCCATGTTCTTTTCTCTTGTTTGACGCTATACGCCAGAAGAATGAGAGCCAAACCCAAAGCACGCTATAAATCCCACCTAACTTATTGAAAGGAGTATTGGTCCATTCTGGTGTTAGTAGATCAAACCTTATAACTTCTACCTACATGTAGTACTGCATGTTATGGACATACAATGGCAGTTTACCTGCTTTGTGAAACAAAACAAAAAGTAGAAAAAAAATGTCAAAAGACTTCTCGAGTTGTCCTCTTCACACGTAAATGAACAAACACACACACAAGTCAACATCGTCATATATGCGACTGAATGGCCCAGCATCATAGTCCAGCATCTGTCCGCTACTCTTCCGCAATCAGCCGCTCTTTCATACACAGGATGTTCTTCCGGTTGGTGCAGTAGTCGTCATCCAGCTTCAGGTTGACGTATCTCCACATCTGGGCACACTTCTGGTTAACATTGTTGGGTTCACCTGTTGTTCAAAAAGAAGAAAACTAAGGGAAAGGCGCCATGGCCAACGAATATGTGTACTTCTAGCTAGTTTTTAAAACTTTAAGGTTGTACTCATCACGGGGGCAATCACGAGGAAGTTTGAGCCATAAAGTTCTAGAAAGAAGCTTTCAGATTTTTTCTTATTAAATATGCAAATTCAGTGCTGGTTAATTTGCACTTTACGATGTACGTCTCTGTCGAATACCAAATATCTGAATTGTCGTTCCCTTGTTCAGTTATCCGCCTTAGAAGATTTTGACAAAAAAACGCCACTGCAGTTCCAGAGCAACCTGCTAGGTGACCCAAACATATACCCTGTATCCCTTACGTCACAAGCTACCTGCCACCAAAAATTCAAGACCAAAGCACATCCAGGTCAAAAGATGCAAAAAACGGAATTTCTGCTGCAGTACCAAGGTCACATACGGGGGGGGGGGGCAAAATCGCGTTGACCTTCGTGTACCCACATACCAAATAGAGTTATGCTGATTACAAATTCGGGAAACACAAACAGACAGACAGGCAGACAGACACACTCAAAACAATATCTCCATGTTTAATGGAGATAAAAAAGGATGTTAACTTTGCGCCACATAGGTATTAAAGACAGTATAAAATATATAAATTGCACCGCCTTGTGCCATTTTCGCCCATTCATGCCATTTTGCAAGTTGTGAATTTTTTTTTAGATTGCGAAGTGGTGCAGTCCGCCAGAATCCTCACCGTTTCCCCACGCCCCGTCGACCAAAGTGGTACCGTCCAGCCAGGTGAACGTCATGTCCCCGTCATAGTCAGTCGCTCCGATCCAGATGTCACCGACTGACAAGGACATCAGGAACGCCTGGTGAAAGATGAATAGAAAGGTGAAGGTGAATAGAAAGAGGATGTTGGCTTTGGTTATAACATAATTATTCAGATTAAGCCTCAACTGAAACCACTGTAACACATTTTATGTCAAACTGTTCGTTCTACGATCTCGAAAGAAAAGAGCTGTTTGAAGAGGCCACCAAATTCCACCCAAATTTCTCCAAGCTTACTGACAAAAAGAAAAGTCGAACACAATAACCCAAAATCTAGAGTTAGCTTTTAGAGTTATGTAGACTCTTGTATATTGCATGGGTTGTATGTACCCTTCCATGTTACCTGCAATTAGCCCACGGGCAAGAATTTGCGATAAACTACGTTAAACTGTCTTACCCGGAGGGGGTCGTAGTCCCCGGGGTTCTTCACCATGGCCATCTGACCGTCGTGTTCCTGGCAGTTCGACGACCCGAGGCTGAACGGCAGCTGAGCGCCCGACAGGAAGTAGCAGATGGAACCGATCTCCACACCGGTGCACCACTCTGTTGGGAAAATACATTTCATGTATATTATATTATATTTATGTATTCATTTTGCAAATCCATGCCCGTAGGCTAATTGCAAGGGTAACAGTAAAAAGTAACAAGTGTCTATTCTATACCGCTATCTTCATACCTGATTCTACATTGTTTACTGGTAGGTTTGACTTCTTCTTTGGAGGCCGTGGCTGATGAAAAGTCCCACGTTTTTAATGATTAGTGGGGTCTGTAGTTTTAACAGGAATGTAGTTTTTTTGGAGGTCTACTAGCTGGTGTATAAATATGCAAAGCAGAGTTGCGAGACTCTATTGAGGCAACCACAGACACTCTCAAATGACGTTAACTCGATATTTTTTATAAGTCACCATAATTTACCCCGTCCAATCGAACCTGGACATTCCTCTTGAAAGCGGACATTCATATAGTAAGACGGACATTCCTCGACTCTTAAGCGGACATTTCTCCAGGAAAACATTACTGAAAAGCCTCCCCACTTTCTTTAGTGTTGATCAGATAAAGTTAAATTTCTGTCATATAAACACAGAACATTTCACAACATTTCGGACAGTCCAGTTAGGCTTAGGTCACATTTCCAAACTGGGGCCCGGCCGGGCAGCTTTCGGGAAAGAAAAGTATAATATGAAAGGCAATAAAACACACAGAACATAAGAAAATTATTCATTAGCGTCATTCGTGTATATTCCTTGATAAACATCTATACTTTTCGTTTCCGCAAGCATCCCGGTCGGGCCCCGGTCTGGAAATGTGACCGAAGCATATCTGATTGAACTACATGTAGTTTTACATTGGATGGAGAAGCCATTTGTACTGGATTTGACCATCGGTGACACTGACCTTCCTCAGGCAGCATCTCCGTCAGACTGGTCTCCACAGTTTTGCCGACATCCGGCAGCTGCTGGGTGAAGGAGTCGATGTACAGCTGCACCACTCTCTTCATGTCACCGCAGTCCAGGGGTGGGCTCACGTACGTAGATCCCTCTGTTCATGTTCAAATTAAGCATGTGCAAGGTCTGTAACTAACTGTTGTTGTGTAATCTCCAAGCAGCATAGTACGGTAGCATAAGCGTCAAAATCTGACAGATAAAGGAGTGAAGTTGGCCTAGGGGTGTCCGGCAGCCGAACACACTTCTAGGTTGGCTTGACTCCTTTGCCAGTTTTTTTATACATATGCTACCGTAGGATCTGTTTGGAGATTAAGTCATCAACTGATAGTAGGTAAGATATAGTAAGTTGCAGAGATGGTTTTGTGCTGTTGTAAAGTGCATCACCTTCAACCATTACAGTATCAGGGGTTAGGAATGATCTCAAGAGCACAATGCACGGAGGCAGTGGTTAGACTTGTGTCGACCAATGCACAATTCAGGTTGGTACGTCACCGAATAAAGAGACTACTTTTACACAACCATTGTTTTATTCTCACCGACTGTCACTTTCTTCAGGGCAATTCTGACTGGTTCACATTATTTACGTTTTGTGACCGCATCTGAGCTGTAAGCAGCGACACCTGTCCTGCAGTACAATGTGAACTACAGCCAGAATTGCCCTGAAGAAGGTGACAGACGGTTATCGAAACGTCTGTGAGAATAAAACAATGGTTGTGTAAAAAGAGTCTCTTTATTCAGGTTGAAAACTTACTGGCGTCCCCTTCCATGTCCATGTCTGAGTGAGAGGGGCATGTGCCACCCTTCATCTGCACCACCAGCTGCCTCATGGCCTCATAGTCCACGGTTGCCCGGCCGATAGCTTCGCCCACCGCCAGAAGGGCCTCGGATGTCGCCTTCCCGGTCGGACACAGGTGCTAGTTGTAGAGGATTGCATTGGCAATGTGAGCGCAGGTTAAAATAGGATAGCCTCCTTCACCGGCCTCTATGTGGGCATTGTCAGAAAGCTTGTAGCATGCATGCCCACAAGTTTTCCGGCATATATTTTTTTCCGGGCATCAGACCCTTACCGGTTGAAAATCGGGACCCCCCCCCCCCCCCAAAAAAAAAAAACACACCCCAATGCCCACAGAGAAGCCTGGTGAAGCAGGCTAGAAATAGGGATTGAAAAAACAGGTGGCACCGGAGTTTGACCCATAATTCAAAACGATAGACGAAAACGGTTGGTCCCCATGAAAATCAGCTAGCTCGCCTCAAAAACGTTTCACAGACCTTTAGAAAAAATCTATCTCTCGACATAATTTGAATGGGCTCAGCTACAGGAAGTTGTATCTATGGACATTGTATTTTTTTCAAAATGTAGATTTGCCATTAGAACATTCTACTTCTTCTAAAATGGTTTAAAATGTGCGCAGAACAAAAAGAAAAACAGTTTCTGCTGTATTAGTATGGCCAATTGTTTGTTTTTTTTAATTTTATATACCCTTTTCCAACAGTCATCATCGCTTTCGCCTTTGTAAATGGTAAATTTGGAATCTTCAAGCAACTGGCACCGTAAAACCATAACATTACGTCTTGACCTGAAGATAAGAAAGCCTAGAATATATTTCGATCGGAATAGTCTCGCTCTACCGTAGAAAAGGTGTGAAAATACATGCATTACCGTGTAGTCAATGGAGACTTCTTCGGACGGAGCCCGGCGACGTCGAAAGTTGAAGTATGCTTTGGGAAATTAAAACACAGTATAATTGAAAAATATCCTAGACATGACTGTACTTTCCGTTTAGATTTAACAGTTGAATTATGCTTTGGAAAAACACAGCACGGTTGGAAAATGTCCTAGAAATGACTTTCCGTTTAGATTCAAAAGAGAGTCTGCATGGGGGATCCTGAAAACGTTCAGCATTAAATTTGATTTTGGAGGGCAACTCATAACAGCAAATTCAGGAGGACCGGCAACGTCGAACACCAGGTTGCCCAAAAGTTACTATGTAGCGTCCGGTTGTGTCGATGATCACAGCCTAATTTTACCAGGAAAATTTGGAATGCAAACTGAACAAAGGAACGATCTCTTGAATGAACTCGTTCCCATTAACATTGCCACGAGCAAGTTGATTTGCCGTTAACGATGGATTCTGGATAACAAGTAACTTGCTATATACTCAGACTTTATAAAGCGACCCGTTTCGCTTCACGAATAAATATACTTACGAGTGTGTCAGATACTATCAACAGTGAATGGTTCGCTATGCCGCACGTAGATAAACGTGTCATGCAAACCCGCCTTAAAGAGTATCAGTAGGACAACATTGAAATGGAGGTGTTTGGGTTGTAAAATCCGACCCTGAAGCCATTACCAACGTGTTGGTTGGAACGGAATGATGCTGTCATCACAAAGCACAAACTTAGAACAAACAGAAACAGCTACGTACATTGGTCGACTCTAGACCTGATGTCTAGTTCTGGAGGGGCTTCTTCTTCTTCTTCTTCTTCCGGGTTGAAGTGAGCGTCGATGACAGTGCGCATGGCCTCGCGAATGGCTTCCAACAAGTTGACGTTGATGACGCTCTTGGTCATGGTTGGGATGATACTGGTCAGCTCCGTCTCACAGCGCCTCCTATTGTCCTCTACATGAATAACAGTTGAATTCAGCGTTTTTTCAAACTTTTTTTTTTTAATTCCTAATAAAACCATGTTGATTTGATTATAAAGGTGACATCGGCGTGCGCGTCAATTTTCGACCGTTTCCAAAGAAGAATTAAGTTTTCACCCATACTGTAAACCGTACAAAACAGATGTAATTTGGCAAATATATGCCGTAGATTGTAAAAAAAAATGTCAGAAAGCGGGTTCTAATTTCACAGAATGCCAAAAAAATCATTTCAAATGTCAAAGAAGAAATGTGAAAGAAGAGAGATAACCACTATTATTCACCATACCATAGTCTGTGTATTTACTCATTAATCCTTCCTAACCACTTGAATTTCATAATGAAGGCAGCTTTTGATGGCCAAACTGTTTGGGGGTTCCCAGAGGATGTCATCCATATAATCAACTCAATGTGTCCCAAGAGGTAAAGCGGCCGATCTTATTATTAGACTATAGACAAAGTGTGATGTTTTTCGATAGTCGCGCACTGCTACCTCGCTATACGCCTCGCGTTTTAAGCCAAGAAGCACAAGAAAGCTTATCCCTACTTTTTTGTGGTTGGGTTGAGTTCTATTCCCACGGTGCAGGGATTTGGCGCCTGGGGCTCCCACATACACGGGTTCTTAATATCATTTCTCAAAAAAATCTTAACAATCGTAACTGTGTCCGATACACGTGCATAAGCACAAGAGGAGTATAGTCCTCTTTTTGTGATTTTCTAGGTCAGGTAGGACACACAAAAACGTGACTTCGGGAATAATTAAACAAGACTGATGATCAGAAACTTCGTTAAGTTTTTTCTAAAGAAAAATATGTCTGACAACAATTACGCAGCCTGTGATGTTGATACTGTAAACAAGAGTCTCAACTAACCGTTCTTCATTACTCAACGCGTGAGAACGCAAAGAAAATTAGGAACTCAATGAAAAAGTAACAGCCCTATGGGTGGCAAAAAGCTATTAAAAAAGCACAATTTGCCGGGCAGAAAAGACAAATTAAAGCTGTTCAGACTAAAACGTAAAACATATCTTATTACAAACGAAATTACTAGTAATTTCCTGCTCACAAGATTGACCTGTGGGGTGTTTACCTTTGTGCAAAACCCATGGTAACTCCATGGATACGGTGTAGTCTTCGCGATCGGTCATCGCCAAGGAACATGCGAGAAAACACATTTCCACTTGTGACGCCTATAGCTTACAAGTGCATGGCTATACTCCTTTAGGTAATACGGAAACTGTTCTGGACTAGTTCTTGTAGTTTAGATACAAATTGCAATTTTTGCATTTCTTTGTTCTCTTTTCAGTTTCTTCCAAAATTTGCATCCAGCATATCAAACCTTTCCTTTGTTCGATCACGATTTTACAGAATGTCAGTAACATAATATTGATTTTACTGGTTTATAGCATATCAATAGATGCCAGCAATAAAAAGTGATTCATTTTTCAACCGTTTCCTCTATTTTGACGCTGTTTTCTCGATTCAGACTACTCAACAGCTAACTTAGGATCATGATGATTTGATACTTGAACAAGTCTATTTGTTTTGTTTTGTTTTTATTCTTCATTTAACCATGATGAAAGCATATCGCCTGGCGGCGTTTTAAAAAGCCCGCTGGGGGGAGAACCCTGAACATAATTCACACATAAACTTCAATAACATAAACGTACATAAAGTTCTATGAAACCAAATTCCTTAAGTAACGTAAACATAAGTCTAGTTCAAAAGCCCATATGAAAAGGCATAGCAGGAGAAACGATCCCGAATACAAATCGGTGTGGCGTAACTGGTAGAGCGTTCGGCTCAGAATCTAGAGGTCCCGAGTGCGATACTCGTCGTGTCCCCGACGTTGTGCCCTTGGGAAAGGCACTTAACACGACATTCCTCAATTCACCCAGGTGTAAAAATGGGTACCTGACTTAAGTCGGGGAGGTTATAGACTACCTTTACCTTCTTTCTGCACCGTGTATGTGGCACAGATAGTCTAGGTTACTAACTTGAGCGCAGTGCCACCTTGTCCACGTCTGTCCAAAAGAAAATAGAAACAAAAAGAATACGAACCAATCATTCTTGCTGTTTCCTGTCTAGCAGCATCCAAGCTGGCCTGGAAGTTGTCCGAGTCGCCGCAGACCTGAGCGTGAAGGACTTCTTTCTCCGCGCGGATAGTCTTCAGTCGGCGGTCAGTCTCCGACTGCATGTCGGCAGCTTTGAACAGGATAGCCGCCGGAACATCTCCGTCCTTACACGTCGTAATAGTCTAAAGAAAACAGAGTGTGATGTAGCAAAGAGATGCACACTGGAGCAGCGAAGGCACCCTTTGGAGAACGCGAGGTCACAGTTTCTCAAGCAACTGAATAACTTTTGGAAGCGGTCTTACACAAGCTGACAGTATCTAAAACCTATCCAGTTCCCTGAGTATTTGTTACCTTGCGTATCGTTTTAACTGGACTTCTAACCTTCACCGATGTACCTTCTGCAGAAAGTTTTATAATGTACTAACTTGTTACGGAGGAAAGAGAATTATTTTCAAACCAGAAAGTCCAAACAGTTCTAATGTGTTAATGTGCGCAGCGTACATCCATTACATGCAGCACTTCAAGTTGACATACGCTTACAATTGTTGTCCTGAGTCGTTGGTTTCTCATCTACACCTGACATTGTGCATGCCTCGCGAAGCAAACTATAACGGCAATCTTAGTTCCTATTCCCTGTATGTATAAAAGAGACATGTCCCTACTTTTTCGACCTCCGGTATGGCTACCTTTGACGCTGGAGCCGCCAGGACTGAGCTGACGAGAGCCACAGCCGCCAGGAACACCCAGGTGCAGACCCTCTCCATCGCGCTTAGTCGTGCTTAACCTGCCAACCTTCCTCTCCGGTGGGTAAAGGACTTTCTGAACAAAGTTATGCTCGGAAACTACCTTTGAAAGAAATCTGGTTGGTCGAGCTGAAACTCAATATTATTGAATCTATGTGGATTTCAAAATACACCAGCGTCCAAACAATCAGTGGGCTAATCACAAAGATCAACTACTTTGCATCTCCAAGAGACTCATTAGGAAAGTCTTTATTGAGTTACGTGGGCACAGATTTTAATTTGCAATGTGCAAAAGGCCACGTCGTTACGGGTCTACATCATCGCTTTGAAACTGTTTACGTTTGCTCGTAGTTTTTTGTTCAAAACATTACTCTTTAGAGACATTGAAGATTAATCAAAAAGAGTGACGTACGTTGACATACGTTAACCACCTTTATGTGGTTGTGATTTAAGCCCCGGTCACAAGAATCGTGCGATTGACTGCGATGGAGGTTTTATGCGCGGCATAAGCGCAGTACGTCGTAAGTCGGGGAAGAATCGGAAGCAATGGTTTAAATATATGAAGCCGTGGTCACAAGGATCGTAGTGCATCGTACGATGAGGTCATTAGAGCGTATTTGCGTCAATCGCAGGTAAATCATAGTAAATCGGGGAGCCTCCTATGACGAAAATAGGACTGAAATGGATTTTGAACATGTTCAAAATTTCGCTATCGTCGTAAGATTTTATTTGCCCCCAAAGCAGACTTCATTACGGCAATTTTTGTCTACTGATGAGGTTTTAGATTTATGAATTTTTAGCATGTTGTGATGGTTTCAGTTTTCCCTGATATTGTCGATATTGACGAAAAGGGAAAATATATCAGTCGCAACTGCCACAATCGCAACCAGAGAACAGCGCGCCCCGCACAGGTGATGCAGACAATTGTTTGATCGCTTCATGCACGTGAGTTGATAATTAGATCAAATCTCAGCTCTCGTCGGTCTTGGGTCAGTTTACCATAATCGTAATAACCATGGGGACAACTCAAACATAAAGGCAGGCTCTATGAGTCGGAAATATATATGATATAATGCTTATGATATGATTTTTGTATGATGGCATCTTTTTGTTGATAGCATATCATGATACAATATTCGAAAGAGCCTGACACGTAGAGCCGGCAAGCAGGCCGAGATAACCATACCAGTACTCACGCTTGATTTGAACTTTTGCTTGTAATACTCTTGTTATCATGGTCTTTTTTAATTTATTTTTACAGTTAAAGATATTATAGGAAGGTATTCAACAGCTATGTCCACATTTTGTTGGTTAAAGAAGCACAAAAACGGTCAGACGGCTATACAGAAGAGACACAAGTGAAAAATCGTACGACTCTGGAAAAATTTTGAACATCATCCGATGCTCTGCGATGCTCTGCGATGGCTGATTTTGCTTACGATTTAGCTGCGATCCACTGTGATCATCGTGCGATAGGCGTAATATGCCATCGCAAGGACGTCGTACGATTCTTGTGACCGGGGCTTAAGGCCCCCTTTCCACTTGACGGCGATCGCGCTGCGCTCTCACTGCGACCTAAGACGGATATCTGTAACCTTTCATTTTAAACTGGGAATATCATACAAAATGTAAAAATGTGACTGTATAGACAACAAATACACAAAGTGTAAAAAGATTCGTTTCTTTCTAAGAAATTCGTTGAGCGATACGTCAAATTTTATGTAAGAGTGAGAGTGCGGCGGGAGCGCCGTCCTAGTGGAAAGGGGGTATAACTAGTTTCAGAGTCCGGGCGTCTACATTGTACAAATTCCAAAAATTAGATAAACTTATGAGGGCAGTTAAAAAAATATTGTGACCTACTCTTCTGGTAAATATGTGAAACAAGAATACAAAAGACAACGATTGTAAACTGGTGTTTATTCGTACTTTCTAGCTCAGTACATTCACTGACAATCCAAAACCAAACATCATAGAGAAAGAAAGTTCTAAAGCTATCAGAATAGTACAGTATTCGCATGATGTTAGGAAAACGCTAGGTGGGAAGAGGCAATGGTTGGACGGCATTTGAGTCGAAAAAAATATTTTTGTCAATCTCACCATTAATTATTCACCAACACATAAAAAGCATGGGATATCCACGATTTTATACGGTATCGAAACATTAAACACTGATCAAATCCATCGTTAGTTTCAAGTTACATAAGTTTCATTCTTGTAAATTACTCATCAAATTTGTTTTAGAGAGGAAGGTAAGAGAACAAATTCTCGCTTAAAACATCCGTAAGTTATTTTAAAAAGTTTAAGTAGTTGTACCAGCAACACTAACTTCTAATGCATTCTCTCTTCGGTGTAGATTCGTCCATAAAACTTTAAAGAACAAACAAATTGCTATTTTTCCAAAAAGACCCTCTAACTCGTTGTGGTAAACTGTGTACGTATTCACTGCCTTCCTGAACTTAAATATCATGTAAACGTTAAGGAACTAACAAATTGCTACTTTTCCAAAAGGGACCCCTAACTCATTGTGGTAAACATCGACTGTCATAACCAATGCCCAGGCTCACTCTTAATTGTCGAAGTGTATGCCGGGAGGGCGCAGAACGCGGTCAATGACCTGTATGACGCCGTTGGTGCCGAACGTGTCGCAGCTGGTGACGGAGGCGCCGTCATGGCTGGAGTAGGAGAACGGCGACCTGCGGAACACCTGGCGGAACTTCCCGCGGCGGCTGAAGCAGGAATCACAGCACAGGAAGTCTGGGGAAAGAAACAGTTACCAGTAAATCGTACATGGGAGCCTTTATATGCTGTAGAGGGTAATTATCTCAATATATATTTATGAGTGTATCTGTCTGTTTGTCCGTTTGTCTGTCTGTGTTTCCGAACATTTGTGGTCAGCATAACTCAAGAACCTCTGAATGGATTACGATGATGACTTTGTTGATATATGTGGGTACTAGGTGTTGGGAAGACGAAGGTCAAGGTCAATTTTGGACCCCCGCTATGTATAATTTCACGCAATTAACGTCGTTTTGGCGTAACGGTGAGGCTGTTAGACCAAGACTCCAGAGAACCTTTACCTCTTACCTTTTTGATTTGTTGTCGGTCCGCTCAAATTTAACCTGTTAGATCGAAGTCGACTGGAATTGATACATTCTACGTAGAGTGCAATGCCAATAAGTGACTGAATCTAGCGTAACGTAGAATTCAACGCAATACGTATTCACTGTCTTCCTGAATTTAGCGTACAGTGTTAATTAATAATCAGCCGGACCGCTCATTTTAATGTAGCGCATTCTACGTAAATCGTAATGGGCGCATAACTTAAGCGTAAAGTGAAGCCATCCTGTAGAATTTAATATGCAGCCATTGCCTTCCTGAATTTGGTGTTGGCAGATTTTGACAGTACCCCTGCCCTTCACGCTACCCCCCAGAAATGAGCACCAATCAGGGACACATTTATGTATTTATTTATTCATCTCAAAACGGGTGGCTGGCCCCTACAACTTTTGAGAGTCAATTTCCCAAGGGGGCCCACGTTAGCACGTTGGTACCATTCCAGTTCTCATCATCGGGGCTTCACTGTGTCGTTTACTTACCCTCCACGACGTGATGCTTGAGAACTTTGATGAGCGCCTCGGTGTTTTCCAGCAGGTTGTCCAGAGTGTCGTCTGCGATGCGCTTGAAGGCCTCGTTGGTGGGCGCGAAGATGGTGAGGGGGCCGTCCGCCTGCAGGGCGGTGATCAGGTCCGCCCGGCGCAGCGCCTTCACCAGGATACTGAACGTCTCGTTACCCTCCAGCACGTCAGCCAGGGTTTGGGTGGGCGGCGCCAGGACCTAAACAAACGAGAGATCAAAACCTGAAGTTTTACTGCAGTACCGTAACGAAGCGCTAGAGGGTCAAGAACTTCACTAGGATACTGAACGTCTCGTTACCCTCCAGCAGGTCAGCCAGGGTTTGGGTGGGCGGCGCCAGGACCTGAACAAACGAGATGTCAAAACCTGAAGTTCCCCTGCTGTACCGTAACAAAGTGCTAGAGGGTCAAAAACTTCACCAGGATACTGAACGTCTCGTTACCCTCCAGCAGGTCAGCCAGGGATTAGGTGGGCGGCGCCAGGACCTGAACAAAAGATATATCAAAACCTGAACTTCCGTTGCAGTACCGTAACAAAGGGCTAGAGGGCCATAGATCTACTCATGCCGTGGTCTGATCAAGACCTATCTACATGCTAAAAATCGACACATCCATCAAGACATTCTTGAGTTATGCTGGTCATCTACACACACACACACGCACAAACACACGCGCGCACACACACACAAACACACACAAACGTTACCGAAAACTCCGGCTTCGCGAAGGTGACGGGGACAGGAGCATTACGACCAGAAATTTTCCTATACGCAGAGATATTGTATGGTTTGATCGTTAACTCGAATTAAGCCCCATTCACGTACTAATATTGATTTTTGTATTTACTTGCAGCTTTGTTGCTAATCTTGTCGTATCATCGCATTCTCCTATACATAGAGAGAATGGCCCTCTAGAAACTGTCATTCAGATAAAAATGTTGATCTAACAAAACTCTGTACCTTGTTGATCACGTGAACAACCCCGTTGCAGCCTCCTTGGTCGGCTTTCACGACGCGTGCGCACTGGACGTTGACCATGGTGTGGAAGAACCAATCCTATAGATGGAGCGATAAGTAATGATAATCTGAGCAATGGAACAGTCATTTCTTGACAACTAACGGTACTTTTCAGTCCAAAAAAAAATGTAATGTTTGCCTTTACATGGTCTAGCCTAATAAACCATGCTCTACTACTCAAATACATTCAAACCTATGATGACCAGCCCCTCCAGCGCTGTCCTGTCTCTTGCTACATAATGTAATCGAACACCACAGGGCGCATGCTACTTAACCAGCAATCATGGTGATAGACCATGATGATAGCCGTCTCGTCCAGGTCATTGGCCTTAGTTGTTTGGAGAAAAAGAATAGAAAGAAACGAAGCAAAAGCGCCATGTTTCCCTCCCGCGAAGGTGGAAATGGTGAGGAAATAATTTTAACATTTAGTTATTTAAGTTCGTTTAAGTCTTAATCTCATGAACGTCTGAACTCATGTAAACGAACTCTACCTACGTACTATCAATAGTCGAAAACTGTTCATCACAAACCTTAACTGATATGTGCAGCTTGTTAGACGAGCCGAGAGTCGGCAGCATGGCCCCATTCTTCAGGTCCTTGGCAAACGCCGCTTGCGGAACGACGTGGTACTGCAGCACCTCTGCCAAGGCGCCGGGGTTGCTGGTGAGGGCTTTCACTGTCTCCTCTGGCAACTCCTGAAATGATGGGACGTAGAAAGTAAACTAACACGATTGGAACTTCAGAGGCCATCAATACATACTGATCATCATAAAACATAGTCTTTGAATATCAATAACGATTTGCACATTCAATACAGCATGAGATATGAAATGACGAATTTAAGGTACCAAATAAACATAGGAGATCATCAATGATATCAAATGCGTTAAACTCTGAAATTATTTGGTCTCAAATTACGTGATATGTATATTTTGACTAATCTCCAAGCAGATCCTACGGTGCCATAAGATAGTATCAAGGCTGTCCAAGGAGTGTAGCCGGCCATGGGAGTTAAACGGGCACCGGAGTTTGATACTATACATTACGCACCGTGGATCTGGTTCGAGAATATATTTTGACTGACCCTTACCTACACCTTCCCTCATGACCTCAGGGAAGGTTTTGATTTTTGCTTATCATGAACAGAGCAAAGCAAACAAAAACTTAACATACATATTACAGTCTATCATATCAATGCATGCAGCGTTGACGTTCGTGACTACCACGTTGCCTATTTGGAAATGAGGCTATAGTGTAACACTACTGTTATGTACCTCTATTGCCTGGTCAGAGGGAGCGAAGATTGTGATGTTGTCCTGAGAACGGAGAGTGTCCGTCAGTCCTGCTATTTCAATAAGCTCCACCAGGCGACTTGCTCCGGAAGCGGCCAGGACGTCCACGATGTTCTGCGCTGTGTGTTGTATTATATTGGATTCATTAACAGATAGCTTTCTTATGCATCACCATAGTTACGTACTCTTTCTTAACTTTGGTAACTTTAGAATTGAAATTCTATTTGCTCGACTCTAAGGACATCGGGTTGGAAAGGTTTGCAGCGATGACTCCAAACTCCGAGGGGCCTGTAGCTGTAGGGCGGGCCGCTAGAAGTGCGATTTCGTCAGGCTAGAATAGAATGCTGTAGAAGCTGAACTAAACATGTGCATGGGATTATGGAACGCAACATTAGAAAAGCGGAATATTGCAGTAACATTAAAAAAATAGTCATGCATGTTTATCACTTATTATGTTGTTGTTGTTGTTGTTGTCCTTGTTTAACGTCTACTTCTCCGCTAGACATGGTCTCTTGGTGCTTAAATAAAGGTTATTTTGTAGCATTATCAGGACGTATGGATACGTTTGGAAGATTGGAGAACGTACCTTTACTCGGGACAAGAACATTGTCGATGACGTGGACGACACCATTGTAGCCCAGAACATTTCCCTGTATGACCTGGTAATACGATACAAACAAACAAACAAACAAACACAAATTAATAAATGGCACATTACCGGGTCATGAAAATCACTGATCGAAATACAAGTTGAAACTTTGTGAAAATTAAGGAGTTAATTGCAACCGCGCAACCTTCATCAATAAACCCTACTGTTGATGGTGTTACCTGTGCCGTGTTGACAAATATCTTGTCGTCCGAGTCTCGTTCCACCTTCAGGTCCTCACCAACCATGGACACCGCCCGGTGTTTGCCTGTCACTGCGTCTGCGCAGATGGTGTGCGGGATCACGTGGTGCAACAGCAGGTCTGCAAAAGCAAGGGCGTGGGGGTCAAACCGTTTTAAGAAGAATCATGTAGAGTTACTTCACCTTTATCCGTGGAGTAGACTATATCCGTTGTCCTAAAAAAACAGTGCATTTAGGGGTGTCAAGTCGACGGACGGTGCAATATTTTGAAAACAACTGCAATATTATATTAAAAAGATATTGCAGTATGAAACCACCGTCTGGTTACATGATTTCCCTAAAAACGCATATAGGTTACCCCATTGATAGCGACTTTTCAAAGCACGGAGCCTGTTTTATTTGCGGTGAAGAAACTTTCAACGTTACTCTTTGATAATTCGGCCCCTTGATCATCATGAGAAGTGTAGTTATCACTTGATCAACTATTCAAAAACACAGGAATGACGTGTCACAGCGTGCGCTATGACTTATTACAACCACCGATTTTGTGATTCAGAAGCGGGATTGCTAACCATCTGACGGCACGGTGCTGTACCAAGTCATGGACTTCAGACTGGCATTTGACTATGAAACAGCGAACTAATGGAATATGTACTCCGTCTCTTCACGTTATTGCGGTGGTCCACATCTTGCAAACAATTGTTTCTATGGCTTTTAACGGACACGTACGAATGGCGAGTTAAGAATAGGCCAAACAGAAGGGCGTTCAAGGACATTCTACTTCTGTTCTAGATTTGCTAAACACGCGCGCGGACTTAAAGTTAACATCAAACAACGAGGACATAAAAAGAAAACAGTTTCTGTGGTTGTCTGAAGCGCCCCGCTTTACTGCAGGCCAGACTTGACCTTTCTGAAAACCCATCAGAGTCGGAGTCGGAGGTGCCTGAAGACACATTTGTTTATTAGTATGTCTCGTCTCCTATCCTTTTGGCAGAAAACTCGCAATTATCCCACACACATCAATTCTACCAAATAGCCTTCATTAGTCTTCCAGCCACCAAGTCCAGTCTGCGGGGGCGTCGTTTTAAGAGTGCCGCTTTTTCGTCCATTTTCTACATCATCGCGGTGTTTTGACGGCTTTGCCGACATGCCAACCCATCGTCGGTCAGCGGTGATGCTTAATTTAACCGCACCACATTGTGTCTTCAAACCGTAATGTGAACTAGAATGCCCAGTCACTAACAAAGCACAGGGGTGCATTTATACGAATTTTACGAAAAACGAATCACTAGGCAAAAACGTACAGACCATGATTGCAGCCGTCTCGTCCATATCATTGGCCTTATTTATTTGCAGAACTAGAAGAAGAAGAGGAAGAAAAGAAGCAAACACGTTGATGTTCCCCTCCCGATCCCGCGAAGGTAAAAGTGATTAGCATTTAGTTATTTCTGGTCGTTTCTGTCTTGATTGTATGCAAAGTTTGAACTCATGAATTCTAAATATAAACGTCTTCCTGTCCATGATTTAAGATGGTGGTATCGCGAGAAGAAAGTCTGACGCGCCGAACTGAAGCAAAAGGGCCGCTCACGCGCTATGGGATGAGTCTCCGTGGAGGTAGAAGCCCGTTGAAAATGCTTAAACGTCAGATATCGTGAGAAGAAATACTCATGAAAATACCCTCCTTCAATGCAGTGGTTGGCCGGTTTGCATACAAAGCGTCTGTTTCAACAAAGTCGTACGAATGTTTATGAATGTGGCATCACTGAAGTAGCTCTGACAAACAGCATGAACTAACTTTTAAGACATCTCCTGTCTGCCAGCAGCCGATTCAAGGTTTCCTGTGGCACGTTGTCGAAGGCTGAGTCCGTGGGAGCGAAGACAGTCATCTGTCCGTCCGAGTCCAGGACACTGGGCAGGTCAGTCTGGCCAAGGGCTGTAAAAGAGGCACAAAGTAACAACATGTAAAGTACACATGGTTAAGTATTGATAAATGAATGAATAGATAATTAAAATGATTAGCTTCGCCAATAAGCAGTTACTTAAGCAAACGGTCAGACGTTTCAAACAACCTCCCGGTGTCTTTCGTCAGTGACACTGCAGAAATCTTGTTGGAGAGAGTTTTTATATCCTAGCTGTGAATTGATATGCAAAAGATATTTAGTTGGAGAGCAGGTCTATCCCAACTATGAATTGATATGCAAAAAGGTCCAAATATTGATTAGGTTATTGAGCTTTAAATTTAGATTCTTACCACTATTCTTACCACCGCGGCTTACAACGAAGGAAGAAATAGCTTGAAACGTATAAAAGTATGTAATACTTGTGGTACGTGAAATAAACCTCGGACCTGTCTTAAGAGTGGTGAAGCGGCTGTCCTGGCTGATGATCTCCAGCACTGATTTCTTGGTGTTCGGTAGGATTCCGTCGACGACGTGAATGACACCGTTGCTGGCCAGCTGGTCACTCAGTACGACCTTCACGCAGTTGGCGTTCACTATCTGGAGAACGTTGATGGACGAATGAATAATTTTTATTGTACGTGTATGCTCTTACGGGCCAAGTAAAGGTCATGACGAGTAAGCAGAAGTTTACTGTTTATCCCTCCATGGCCTCCCGACTGTCTCCAGACCATGGTTGGGAGATGGTCGGGAGCAAGAAGATCTGTGGTTGGGGTGCCTGGTACTAGTCTTCAAAAGTCTATGAAGTTTGACAAGTCACACAAGGGAAAGTCATATTATTCTTAGAAGTGACAACAGCAACAAACGTCAGAGTTAGATTAATTAGAATGGAGTCCAGGCTAGTCCCAACCTAGCGGCGACTTTGGTTGGGGGGAGGTCGTGAGCAAAGTCGTGGGAAGATTCTGTACGTGTGACAGGGGTTTATTTTTCGGCAGTCAATCCATAGTTTACGTGATGTGGAAAAATCCCACCTTTTTGTTACTGTAAGCCGTGGTACGGATTTCTCCTGGCCCAAGAGTCCTCAGGATCTCCTCATCACGAATGTTGTTAGCCGTAAGCCAGCCTGACACCACGTGACTCAACAACGTGTCCTTCAGCTGATCCAAGGTCAGTGCGGGCGTGTCACCCTGAGATTAGGGATTCAAATGGGTACAAACAGTTAGAGTGTCATAAAACTGTCCACAAAATACGTGGAAATGGCCCAAATGGGAACCATAAGCAGAACTTATATTGACCATGATGGCGAACTCAATGGTCGTACGTAATAATAACTGCAAGAAATGTAACAAGAGGATTCAACTGTGAAACATAAAAAGACAAAGAGACAAAAACTAAAGAGAGTAAAGAGAAGACCATGTCTGCCCACAGCTCATGTAACACCCAAAGCAACATGCAGCAAGACACTCATCAAGACCATTGCCAGGAGTAAGGTGGCTTCAGAAGCAGAAGCAGGAGCGTGGTGAAAAGGATGACGACGACACCAATCATGATGAAAATTATGATGACGTGACCGCTGATTCTGATGACGACGTAGATGATGGTGAAGTTCGAATGTAATCAGATGATGATGATGATGGTGAGGTGATGATGACGAGGAGGATGCAGGTGATGATGATGATGTTGATACGGACATGGTGACGATAATAGCGAGGGTGATGACTTTCATTCTCATGGGGTACGTTGGCACCATTGCAGCAAAATGGATTATCATGCATAGCATCAAAAGCTGTCCTAGAGCTACATGTCAAGACAGTCGAATCGTCTCGTGATCACAAATGTGTGCACGTTTTGTGTCAATGACGTCAGTCTGTGATGCCGTGCCAGAAAGCTAGTCTAGTCAAACGGCTCCTGTTGTAGCTAGGATGCTTTGCAAGTTGGGTATACAGGTCTCACAAACTGGACTTTATGGATAAGCATCAGTCCTATTTTGATTAGCACACAGGGCTTTATTTCAGTCTGCGACAGCTTGTTTCAGGGATTCAAGCATATCGAAAAATCCTTACAGATGGTGTCAAGAGAGCGATGTTTCTGGGTGGTAAATTCAAAACGAGAGGACGTAATCCATAAAATCTAGTTGTGACCAAATGGTAAATTATGTACTATAGACAGTCATTTGGAGCCGTTTCACCAGGCATCTAATGATTGGATAAACCATGTTCTTGAAACGTTGCCATCGTCTCCCCAGGAACGGCGGGAACAAATTCCGTAAAAATAATTTACCCTTTGGGTCGCCCTTTTTGAGGGAGAGTCGAAATCAGTGATTACCCTTGTGGGAATAGACTGGAAGGCGCCGTCGGTGGGGGCGAAGACTGTGAAGTTGTTCATCCCCGTCAGAGCGCCTTCTAACTTTGCCTTCCCCGCGTAAGACACGAACTCCGACAGACCCAGGCCCCGCGCAGTATCCAGTAGATTCTTCAACTCGGCCACTTCTATGAAACGAGAGCGATGACAGCTTATTAAGAGTCTTATGAACAAAAGACAACTTTGACAAACCAACAATGGTATTTGTTAAGACCCTGGTTTATGCTACGGTTCAATTGAAAAAGGGGCCCGATAGTTAACGGGCTGTTTTACTGTACTTTCGGGAGTGACCTATACAAGGCCCTTTGGCTATCGGGCTATTTTGGGGTACCGTCGGGACCCTGGACGAAATCACTGACTAAAGGTTCGTAATTGCAATGTGCAAAATGTTGTCGCCTTCTTTACATTATATAAGTTATATTACGCGTACGGGTACCGTCATTTTTTTAATTCATATTGCCACAACACAACATGTTTTAATAAGTTATGTAGATGTGCCTGAAAATTACGCTGGTCTACATTTCGAGCCTACGTTCACTTTTTTGCACATTTCAATGAGAACGGGTGTAAAACGTTGAAGTTTCATGCATGTATTACTCCGAGTGGGCACTCTCAAAGAGTATATGATTGGCCCCACAAATCGTGTGTTTATGTAGATGTTGAATTCCCTTTTTAAGTTTTATCGACCCCACCTCATACAAAAAAAGACTTGAGATAAATGATTGAATGTGTATTTCTGGCATTATTGGATGTTTCTCTATTGGATTTGTGCCCATAAACAAATGGGAGGGCATAATTGGGGTATGAGAGGGACCTGATGAAATAGCAAACTTGAAGCCTTACTGAGAGGGCATCCCGGCTTGCCCTGCTGACGGGCGTACCCGGCACAGCAGCGGTAGGTGACGGTAGCGGTGTATTTCTGCTGGAAGTCGTCTGCCCTGGAGGTCAAACGGAACTGTCATTGTTCAAACATGCTGTGGTTACAAGGAGAGGCGGTGGGGTTATGTGTCGGATCCCAAATCTAAAACATACGCTAGTCTATAACGATACAGACTGTACTCAAGTCAGCAGAATCTTGTGATGTTGGTTACCATAGTAAAATGCTAGAAAAATAACATTTGCAAGCAAATTCGCAATGCTTACATTCGAGCTTCACATGGTATAGCTATTCATTCTTACTCAAACACCTTCGTTATATATGTTGAACAGCCCCCTGAGCTCTGTCCTGCCACTTGCTATTTTGTGTAATTTAAAACCACACTGTCTCTCAATTTACCAGTAACCATGGTGACCACAGTCTGGTCCAGGCCATTGACCTCGTTTGGAAATAGAGGAAGGAACGGAACAAGCATAATGAGCTAACTCAAATTTCAACGAATAAATAAGTCTGTCTGATGTTTGGCCCGTCAGTTGCAAATGACACGTATCTTTTTTGATTGGTCATTTGTACCAGAGTGTTTATACCCAGGAATTCAAGGACACTTTTTGTTGTGTTTCACTATTATCACATGGCTAAGTCAACGTTCCTTAATACCAGAATCGTATCCTTTTCTCAAAATGTTTATCTGTGTTTTGTTCGAGACTAACGCATGTTGACAAGGTTAAAACATATGACAGGATTCTACCCTGGGGGTCTGAAATTTGCCAATTAGATGTAACGTTGATATAACGCCCAAGTGTTGAATCCTGTCACTGGTATGGATTATCTACCACTCGGGTTTACACACGCCTACGCACTCAGCCGTGTACTTGAACTCAAGCCCTGGTGTAAGGGAGAGGGACAGTACTGTAATGTTTCAATTGTTACCTGCACCAAGAAGGTTATTTTCAGTGACGTTTGTGGTTGGATGCGTTTGTTTGTCTGTTTGTAGACGACATAGCTGGAGAAGCTGTGGATGGATCCTTTTGACATTTTGGTTGCTGGGCAGGTGTCGAGAAAGTTTGATATTTGGCATCCAAGCTGCTTACCATGGTATGCAGAAGAACGTCTGGTGTTGACATCTATTGCTTTGAACATGGTCTTTGAGTGGTACACTGGTAGGTAGCTTCTGGGCAGAGAGTAGGTGTATTCTTCTAGGAGAGGTTGGGTGTAAAAATCACGGCCACTATAATCCTCGTGACCCAACCTCTGCTTGGAGAATATGGGTCATATATAACTTCTCCAGGTGTGCTGTCCACGAACACACAAATGACACCGAAAACAAAACTTTCTTGGCGAAGGATCCAATTCTGTTCGCAGCAGCTTGACCGTAAACGACCTGAGGGCCGTCCCATGTGGAAAGTGCAGGGGTGGTCAGGATGTATCAACGGTAGACCCACCTGTAGGTACACCTGTAGGAGCCATCCTCTCCACTCCCGCACTCCTTAATCTTCAGCATGAAACCTTCCCCATCCGGCAGAGCCTGTGGGTCACCCTCCTTTGTCTCACAGACGTTGGGCCTGAAAATGAATACTGTAAGTTTTATAACATTCGTGTTTTTTTTATTCAAGCCGAAATAACAATGTCCTAGTAATTTGTCTGAGTGCTTTGTAAACTTATACTGTTTTTAACCACAATTAGCCAAGTTATTTTACGATGTCGATGATTTTACTGATAAATGTATGGAGACACGCTTGACTCCTGTCTGTAAGTAATGCTCAATTCAGCTAAACAGCTGCAAGGCTTTACAAATAAAATCATTCATTGATTCATTCATTCAAATTATGCAACCGCAGATACAGTATTGGTTTACCGCAAAACCAAATTTACGCAAAAAAAATCACGCAAATCTCTTGTTGATGAATCATAATCATTTTCTATTGGTTTTTAATTCACTGGTAATATTGCGATTTCCAATTAAGTTATATTGTATCTAAAAGGGACGTCATTTGAAAGGCACGTGTCATCCCTGTACAACTTCGCCATGAAACGTCCCACTTCCTCCTTGATAAGGAGAATGTGGACACTTTGCCCCTGCACTGTTTGCCAGTCGTGGTGATTACGCGCTCGGTACACACTTGATTTAGCCTGAGTATCATCCGTATTCTACCGGGGCTCCTTACACTCGCTACAGTGTAAGGAGCCCCGGTAGAAATAGGATGGTACCCAGGCTACACTTGATTGATGCCAGTTTCCAACCTGGGGCGGACAAAACGCACAGACGGGTTGTTTGGAGCCTTTGTGGTGAGAAGAATACGGCGCGAAAGTAAGGGATGGAGCATGGAACTTCAATTTCGAAGAAATTTCGTATTAAAGGATGGGAAAGGGGGAGGCAGAGAGGGCGGGTGAAATGCAGGGAGATAGGGGAGGGGGTGAAAGGGGGCCGAGGGGTAACGACAAATACATTGAAACTCCGTATGTGACCATACGTAGATGTGACTTTGGCCTTTGCTAAGAGCGGCTTTGCAACATATCATGTATTAAGATGCCTAACATCAACCATTTCTTACTTCTTCAACATTGTTCTTTCAAACAATGTAAACCACTGCGGCAAATCCAAATTTTCCTTCTACACATGTGTTCTTCCCTGTTATGTACAATGCAACCAATACCATTTTAATTGTAAGATACTGGCAAGCTACTAAAGGCTGTCCAAACATGTTAGCAGAGGCTGAGCGGTTTGATACGCGGTTGTCTGTTGGGTGGGAGCCAGCTGACAGATCTGATCACACGGGTGTGACGTCACGGACACAGGGTCGTTTGTCCCAATCCGTCGGGCCATAACTTTTGCAACACACGGAGAATGGTTTGAATTACATGTAGTACACGACTCGTTTGAAGGGCGATCTATGCAGCTTTAAGAAGTCCATGGCCGCGGTACAAGCACACGGATACATCACATTCCAAGACACAACATGTACAAACATCAATCTTATCATAGCTGACACTGCTTAACTTACATTATTACCGAACTATGGGGATTTGGGGATTAAGTTTGGGTCCGAATATTTCCCTGTATTTTTCTGGTAACTTTACCATGATACAGCTTTGTTCACATTCCATTTGCCATCCAATGTGACGGCGGTATAATATCACTTATGAAGAATAGAAACGATTCTTGCCCGGTTTCGTAAGCTTACGTATGGATTTACGTTTAATTCCATAATCATTGATACATTTTGCGACTTCCGACGTGTTTTTTTTAACACGACTTTGCATGATTTTCGAGTCGATACCTGGCTAAAGCGAACGGCGATCGCTACATCGGGTAAGATACGTCGGGCGAGAGTCATCATTGCCATCGGACATCTATTAGATCCTATTACGTTGCGGACGCACAGCTGCAGTATTATCGGCTGCAAGAAAACACGTCTGCAAACTGCACGTTAGACATGTATAAACGTGCGTTTGTTTGGCTGATTTTCATTTTAATTTCCGTTGTGCAGTTTGTAAGTTATTGAAGACCAGGTAGACAGACGGTCGTGCCCCCAGGTCACTGACCCTGCTTTCAGCGCCGACTTCCTGGGAACCTGTCAACATCTCGTTATTCCGACACAGCTTGCGTCTTCTGGCAGGGGGCTTACATTCGCCAGCTGCTCGCTAGAATTAAGGTTTACATATAACTCAGGACTGTTTGGCTCCCTGTCAGCTGTAGCCTTGTTTGGCCCCAAGTCTGTGACATTTACACAATACAGAAAGTTGAAATTTTACATTTAATTTAGGATAAAACTGTAATCAATTTGGCGTGGTTGTTGAAGATGCTTTGAAGATCTGACCACAATCCTTACTTAAGAAGACATCATCCCTTTGACCCCTTCCAGGTACGATCAACAAACAAGCCGACGTAGAAAATTAAGAGATGCTGATAGATGACTACGATAGGACTCATTTCTGCCACCTTCGTCCCCTCACTCACATTTAGGACCATCCCCCGACTTTGCTCCATACCAATCTTTAACCAAGGTCGGTGATGGGTTTGGGGGTTGCCTGGAATCCATCCTTTACCAGCTCTAGTTCGTTCCACCGTTCGCATTGATATCCCCCTCCCCCCCCCCCCCCCAAATGCAAGCAGAGTATGGTTTCATCTCAATAGCTGAGGTAGACGACCTTTACGGACTACCATGTCAAGTTCCGGACAAACTCCCAACAACACAGGTTCAAACAAACAAACAAATGACCCTGCTCACGACTAACTCTCAACCATTGTCTGGAGAATGTCGAAAGCCTTATTGTCCTCAAGATGACGAAAACACATCGGGAATATGGATCAGTTAGGAAATGGGTAGGTCATGCACATGCCCCGAGGTCAGCTACTAATATAAACATAACCTAGCAGGCTTCAAGTGACTTCCTTTTTTCCTTTTTATCAGTTTACTCAATGAGCTTTTTTCAGGTAAATCAAGGAGCTTTTTTCAGGTAAAAGCTCCTTGGTTTGCTGAAGACAGCAGCAGATGATCAGCGGTGACGTGTAGAGTTAGGTAACAGGCCTAATCTGCGCATGCCTGAACAACAGATCACGAGTTGGAAACTTGAGATAAACCTTATTCACCCCCTTTTCCATGCGAAAACAAGTTGTGTAAAACTTATTCGGTGAGTTAGGTAATAGGTGGTTAATGCGCATGTGCTGTATGAGTCATTGAGAGATTGAGATCGTTTGTAAGTATTTCTACGCGATTATTACGTAAGAAGTTAGGTAATCGTAAGTTGCGCATGCGCGCTGTGGGTCATTCTCACTTCAGTTGTTCTCCATATAATAACATATGACGTAAAAACTTAGGTAAGGCTAGTCTGGAGACCAGACTGTTTCCAGGGCCTACCTAGGATAGCTTGAGGGCCTACATGCCCCCAAGAAAACTTTGCCACAGCTCCCTGAGTTGGACTCTTAATTCAAGATTATGCACATACGCTAAGTAAGTCAATGAAATTTAGACAGACAGCAGACTGCTGGCATTTTCCAGTTGTTTGTCGAAAACTGTAGCAACAGTGCACAGTCGGAAGAGGGTGCAATAGTAGAAATACTGGAATGAAAACACCAAATGGTGTATGGTATATGTCAAGCGCAATAGTATATCGTTAGACCAAGGAGGTTATAGGTCTCCTAGACTTTTGACCGAAAACAACGAGACTACCAGGCCAGGAGGTGCATTCTGGAAACGTCTTTGGCTGCAAGTTACAATGCACCGCTATGTTTGTCTGGGAAGTTGGTCGGTCTTGCCTGCAGGTTTTGAAAACATTGATCACATCCGGAGCCTATCTAAAACACAGTTTTAGTAACCTTTCTTCAGCCAGTCTTCAGCCAATCAGCGTGCGCTCCGGGCCATGACGTCATTTTCCCGCGGACCCGCTCCTTCCATGCCAAGCTATCTCTCCATTCATTTTCAATACGAATTTTGGCTCTATATCTGCTTGGAGAACAGTTCAAAGGTCAAAATACGTCATATCCGCCTTCTAGAACCCTGGTGGAAGCAAGGGGAAGGGGCTAAAGCCATTTTTGATCAGCGAAAAACCACGCGAATCCACACTTTCTGGCCGGAATGGCGGCCGAATCGTCGGGTAAGCGGTCCATTTCTTCATTTTTCATGTGATTTTACTGGACTAACTTGTTATTTTCAAGGAATTTGTCGTAGTTTTTGTTGTTTTTCCGTGATTGTTTGGGGTGTTGTGAGTCGATTCCGCCATTTTGTCTTTGTTTGTCTTGCGATGCAAAGAATTTTCGAGTTTTTGAATTTGACCAGTTGCCTGCTCGGGGACAGCCAGCCGTATTGTTAATGCACGGACATTTGTACACTTCCGGGTTGTTTTTTCGTAGGAAAAATGATTTTATTTGCCTGACGCGGCGGGTTAAATTAAATCTACAAATTTTCTTGAATAAATCAAAGCCTCCACCATGCTTCTACATTGTTTGTTTGGGGCTGATGGTGTTCTAGAAAATTTCCTCCTTTTTTGAACGGGTAGAAGCCGCAATTTTAGCGATAATGGCTAAAGGTGGGGAGGGGGGCGTTGTTCTGTGGAGATCGATATAGCTATGATTCCTGCCGTTTTCTATCTGTTATTTTTAATTGCATATCATATTACACAATATGTGAATAAGTGTGACTTCTGAGATCATTTTTGGCGACAAAATTGATAACTCAAAGGATTTTTAAGGACATTTTCGTTCTAAATTCGTGGGGTGATGTAGGGTTGGTCCCTTTTGTTAGTTTTATATGTGAAAATGTTGTTTAAAGTCTGCTATGTATGTTGTTTGCTGGTTTGTCTTGTAGTTGTCATGATTGTAGGTAGATTTGTCAGTAAATGCTAGTGTTATTAACTTAAACAGGCCTGTAGACATTGACTTCTTTCTATGATATGTGATAGTAGGGTTTGTTACGTATGTCATTCAAATTGTGACTAAGGAAAATATTGTGATTTCCCATAGGTGACGAAATGGACCAACACTGCCACCAACTACAAAGTAGATGCAGGCTGTGTGGGAGTGATAACAATACTCAAAAAACATGCAGCACATCATACAGAGCAGAGTTTCTGAACCTCTTTGGGATTGATCTATCTGCTGACATATCCAATGTCCACCCACAATCAGTTTGTCACAATTGCAGATGTACCTTTGATAGATACAAGAATCACCCCAATAAAGAGTTGTATTGCCCTACTGTAAAACCGTACACCTTCAAACAGCACAGCGACTCCTGCACAATCTGCTATGGTCAAACTACAGGTGACCATAGCTATCACACAAAACAAAAGCGTGGCAGAAAACGGAAGAAGACTAGGCCAGCTGGCCCGGGGCGAGGCAAGAAAAAGGAAAAGGGGAGAGACATGGAAGGAACTGCATTAAATGCTAGTCAGACAAGCACACAGACAAACACAACTGTTCAGACATGTCAGGCGGAGATGGGCACAGTAAAGTCGGGTGGAACAAGTACTCAGGAGAACAGAACTGTTCAGGCGGAGATGGGCACAGTAAACTCGGGTGGAACATGTACTCAGGAGAACAGAACTGTTCAGGCGGAGATGGGCACAGTAAACTCCGGTGGAACATGTACTCAGGAGAACAGAACTGTTCAGGCGGAGATGGGCACAGTAAACTCGGGTGGAACATGTACTCAGGAGAACAGAACTGTTCAGGCGGAGATGGGCACAGTAAACTCGGGTGGAACATGTACTCAGGAGAACAGAACTGTTCAGGCGGAGATGGGCACAGTAAACTCGGGTGGAACATGTACTCAGGAGAACAGAACTGTTCAGGCGGAGATGGGCACAATAAACTCGGGTGGAACATGTACTCAGGAGAACAGAACTGTTCAGGCGGAGATGGGCACAGTAAACTCGGGTGGAACATGTACTCAGGAGAACAGAACTGTTCAGGCGGAGATGGGCACAGTAAACTCGGGTGGAACATGTACTCAGGCGAACAGAACTGTTCAGATGGATATGGGCACACAGACAGATGAAAGTGTCTGTGGGTATATTATTGATGGCAACAAACCTAATGTTTCTGACATGCCACTAACAGTGCTGTGCAAAGTCGTGAAGGCTGCAGCACAAGGTCAGAGGCAATCCATACTAGAAGACAGCAAAACAATCTCCGAGCTACACAAAGAGCCACAGACATTATCAGACTTAGATCCCAAAACATACTATTCAAACCGTAATTGTGTCTGCACAAGTTTTGTAGATGGACTAGCAGACAAGAAGACATCCACAGCATCAAAGGTGATGACATTAGAGCAAATATATCATATAGTCTCTCCCGTTCTTGTAGCACCCTTCACCTTTACCCGCAACTTGCTATGTTATGTTGCCACCAACAGCAAGCTTGTAGTAAACATGCTTGGCAAAATCTCATCCGGTGGGATGATAGACACTGTAAAATCATACCTTGACACTATAGCTGTTAATCCTTTGCCTTTTCCAAATGGTGATTGCGAGGTGGCCATTGACAATGACCAAAAGTTGAAAAAACAGTGGTCAGTGAGGGCTAAAGGAAAAATGACATGCAGTGTGGTGACAAGTGTATGTCAGGTGGAGCATGGGCCTGAGATGGACATGCAAGGTCGTGATGACTTGTCTCCAGCGTCATGGGGCAAGTACATTGAGGAGGCTCAGAAAGACAAAAACGTTGCAGCAAGGTTGGAAGCCAGCCTCAGTCCTTCGGAAAGAACCAACAAGGTGCATCTTGCCGAGGTCAGGAAATTTCTTCACCAGAGGCTGGGAAAAGTGGCAAATGAACAAGTGCTGCAAGGTGACCACTATGAGGACTATGTAGATGCCCGTGTGGCAGACATGGAGAAGAAGAAAGAGTTTAAGAACTGTGCTGCATGTGGATTGGAATTGGCCAAGACCAAGCGCATTTGTGCTAATCCACGGTGCCTAGCCAATCTAAAAGAAGCAGAAGAAGCTGCCGCTGGGAAGGATCTGTTCGGGACAATGATTCTTGCACCTGTGAAGAGATACACTTATAGACAAAAAGAGACGGAGGTAGATTTCGTCATAGATAATGAGCATACAGTCTCGGTAAAGAAGGACACAACAGTTGTTTCCCGTGAAGAACATGAAGACATTCCATCAAGCCATCCACACATTCCACCTCCCATCACAATGTCAGACCCGGTCTTTGTTAATCCAAATTCTGCTTCAGCCATGAGGAAAGTCCTCCGCCATGTTGGCAAGACAGCTAACATTGCCCGTTACCATGACAACAGCCCTTGCACAAGAAAGTGGCTTGTTGTAGCCATGGATGGACTACCCTTAGGCATAACGAGAAACATTATTAACAACACAATGTACTGTTCTTCCTGCAAGGTGTCCTTTGAGTCTCTCCAGCTGTTCAAAACCCACGTAGAAGAAACCCATGAAGGTGAAACTATCCCTGAAGTAAGGGAGTTTGACTGGGTGATTCTACGTGTGGGAAAGCTCCATCTGGAAATGAATGCGCTGAAAGCATTTGTGGACTTGAACTGGGATGTCTGGTTTGCAGCCCTGGCAGAGGAGATGGGCTTCAAGTCCGAGGGTGCCCAGCGGGTTGCCAAAAGCTGTGCCGACCACCACAAAAGCATGGAGCTTTTGCAGATCGCTATTAAGGGTACAACAGATGAGCTGCTACTTCCATATGTGAGGGAGAAGCTAAAGAGTGGAGAGCAACAGTCCATGTCTGCAGATGACTTCTTGTTCCGCTGGTGTCCCAAGTTAGAAAGTAAGAACTTCATGTTCCTGCAGCAACAAATTAATCTCTATGCTTTGGCCATCAGAAATTTCCATGTTGGGACAAGACGCAACAACACGGAGTACATCCAGGCAGGTGTTGAACTCTTTTCACCCCTTTTCAGCGGTAGAAACCACCCGAAGTATCAACTAATCGACATGTACGACTCCATGGAAAGAGCAACGTACCCTGAAGACTTGAAAGTCTTCATGGAGCGAACAGAATCAGTCACCAATGTAAACAACTCCCTTGGAGAAGGCATGGACGCCAAGCTGGAAGAGAAAAACAAAGCTTCAAAGGCCTGGCATAAAGGTGCACCACTTGCAGAAGACTGGGTTCGTGTGTTCAGAAACTTGGATGTGTTACAAAAGGTGTGTACGCAATAAATCATGATATTGCACTTAGCAACACCTGCATTTGCATGATTACTAGCGCTTTTTTTAGATATGTTAGTATTGAGGCATTTTAAGAGCTTAATAAAGTATGTCAACAAAAGTTCAAAGTGTAATGTGTGCTTGCCTGTTTTAGAAGCTATTAGTATTAAAACAAAAATGAAAATTAATCTGCATGGAATATATGTATGTTTTTCATCTTTAATGTATGTGACATTTCACTTCTTGTCTTCAACAGCTGAGAGCTCGGTTCTTTGAGGTCATCGGTGTCCCGGAATCCGCATCATCAGAGGGATGTAACCGGTACAACCAGGAGCCAGAAGTGGATGTCTGGCGGGCGAGACTTCGTGCAGAAGAGTACCTGTCCAACCCGTATGATGATCAATCACCTCACACCTCGATCACCGGTATACCACTTACAGAAGATCTGATCAAATTCGAAAAGAAAGCTCGTGAAAACAAAATGTTGGTTTTCAATGAAGTTGTACTAAAAGGAAAGCCACGATCAGATGTCAGGCAGACCATTGTACATGTAACTGAAGATGAGAAGTGTAAGGCAGAAGACATCACCAAACAGCCAAAAAAGATCATTATAGAGAGAACCAAAAAGCTACTAGAAGAGTTTGTGGTTGAAGATGTCCAATCCTACTATCTGCAGAAGCTCTCCCTGTTGGAACCGAAAATCACCAACACCAACAAAAACGATTTCCTTGGACTGTACTATGAAGTAGATAAGGAAGCAAGTGAGCAAGAAAAGATAAGGTGTGCAGTCCAGTTGGATGTAATGGGAGATACCAATCTTGCTTAAAACAGTAAAGTACAGGACGAGACATGGTTGGATTGCTCTATAGATATATTGTATGAGGACCAGATGAGTTTCTAAGTGCCATATTGTACCTGTTTTGTACACGGCTTACATTTGTATTGCTTCAGTCCAGTGTTTTGCCACAAAAGGCAAAAGTAAGTGTACATATGATCTTGTATGAGGACTAGACATGAGTTTCTAAGTGCCATATTGTACCTGTTTTGTACACGGCTTACATTTGTATGGCTTCAGTCCAGTGTTTTGCCACAAAAGGTAAAAGTAAGTGTACATATGATCTTGTATGAGGACTAGACATGAGTTTCTAAGTGCCATATTGTACCTGTTTTGTACACGGCTTACATATTCGGTTATATATAATGGTTTTATAGATGTTAACATAATGAGCATCAAAAATAAACCTTGTACATATTAGGATACAAGATGTGTTTACTTTAAAGTGTATTACTATTACTAGTATTAGTCGATACTGTCAACTTAGTACTAGGGCTACTCAACATCTTGGTCTTAACTTTACCTAGTTGGAGTTTCCTTCCAGCTCCACTCCTCTCCCCTTCCCCCTTCCCTTTCCCCTCGCCCCTCCCCTTCTGACTCCCCTCCCCTTCCCTCTGCCCTCTCCCCTCTCCTTAGAAGTTCTTCCACCCCTGGCACTCGCCCCACCCCTGCCACTCGCCCCACCCCTGCCACTCGCCCTACCCCTGCCACTCGCCCCACCCCTGCCACTGCCCTTCGCCACTTTTGTCGGCGATTCCGCATCAGTGAACAGGAACGACCGAACAGTACTGGGCACCTGTACACCCTCGGGAAAACTCTTCGGTGGGGTGTTCGGTAGAGGGCTCAGGGTGATGTTGTTCTCCGCCATGATGCTCTCTTCGGTTTTGTCCTTGTCGTTCACTAGTGGTCGGAGTGTGCCGGCTTTGTACTGCTCCTTGAGCCCCCCTGTTGAATAGACAGTCCTGCCTCTCTGTTCGTTGATGATGACCTGTACGTCACGGCCAGTTAAGACGTGGAATACAAATGCCTGAAGATGGGAAAAGTTCAGATAATAATCAGACCCGTGTAGAAACAACCATCTTCGACAGGGCTACAAGAAAAATACTGTATGACACATTACCAAAATTTCCATGCTCCAAGAAATGCCTCTTAAACAACAATATAGGGTAATCTCCAACCAGATGCACGGTGCGTAATGTATAGTATCAAACTTTAATACCGGTGTCCGTACCTGGCCAGCTTTGATACTATGTTATAGCACCGTAGGATCTGCTTGGAGATTGATTTGGGGTGCGTGCACGTGTGTGTGTGTGTGTGTTGGGGGGGGGGGGGGGTCTATTGAATAGAATTAATTAGTAAATACCACCACCTATTGTCTATAATCCATTTATGTTTATCATTCTACGTTTTTCTGGTTTGTAGAGTAGTAATCATCGTTGATAGCACAAGTGACAAAAAGGGACATAAACTTATTGAACTTACCGATTTCAGAAGACTCCTCTTTCTTTTACTTTGCGTCGACTTACGCTGACGTTTGTTTTTGATGAAGGCCAATCGAACTGGCCCGCGCCGGCGTCGCTGGCGTCGTTTCGGTGTCGATGTCGTGACCTCACCCTGCCCCCTGTCATAAGTATATTTCTTTTTAATGTTTTTAAATTTTATACGATTTAAAAAACAACTAATCGATACCAGAACTATGAAGCCTTTTGTAATTCATTCTGACTACAATAAGCGCTAAAAAGTGGTCAACGCAAACAAACAAAGAAATGAAAAGTGTCTTGCCTCTGTGTCTGACTTCCAGATGGTACAGGGGTCGCCATGGTTTCGGAGGAGGCTGGGGATGTCTCTGGAACAGGCACGGTTGTCTCCGGCGTATTCGATAAGCTGGGCTCGGCAGCGATCTCCGACGTGTCTGACATTTTCTCTTCACCTTCTAAAAGTATTCTTAGCCCCGGTAGAAACTAGGTAGAAACTTGTTTACCGAGATCTAGCGCGAGAAGGATGTGTGAACGATATGCAAAACTGTTGCTCAGGAGCTATTCACAAGATCACAGGACCATAAAGTCCATGGGCTCTTTTAAATAAAACACTGTTTTTCGTAAAGATACCAACTTTTGTCACTCACTTCTCTGGTTCTTGCTATGTTTTAACTATCATCTGTTAGCTCTGTTATTGTTAACATATCGTTTGACCATGTGAAGTTGAGAAAACATGAACAGGAAACACACAGGCGCTTTATAACTAGCTATAGTACTTACCATTCTCGATATTTGTAAATATGCATGAGACCTGTGCAATGATTTCAACATGCCAAGCCACCCCCAATTTCATCCGTCCGCCGTCGTCACCGACTCACCGCCCGCAGTCTGCCACCTTGCTCTTGTCGTGTACACTTGGATTTCTTGCTTGCTTTGTTGTTTGCCAATTCTTGTTTGCGGGAGAAGGAGTTTTGTCGGAACACATGGATCGTAAGCGTAAGTAGACAATTGTGTTTGTTATGATTGTAATAACATGAGTGACGGACTTTTCTTGGCTTGTTTATTATGATTCCACATAACAAAGGGCGGGGGGGGGGGGTGCTTGAGTTTGTTTGTGTCTGTAAGCCTTACGTTTTATTAGCCTTTTTTTCATTAAATGCATACTCCTTACAGATATTGTAGTATTTCAAGTCTACCTTTGTTTCAACTTAGGAAAGGCAGACGACATGGCCACTGAGGAAACAGGAGGGAAAAACTTCAAAAGGACAGCAACGGACTCCCCTCCCATGTCACGCTCACCTCACAACAAGCGCTATCCGATGGACGCTGTCATCACAATCGGAAATGTGGTGCTGAAGGGGTAAGCAGAATTCACGATAAATGAAGTTCAATACAATACTTTTCTCAGTTTCTGGAGCCTTTAGGCCATGTAGGATGGAGAGATGCCTTTTTTTTCATTATGTAAGTAAACAGCGGCAAGAAGGGTTTTATAGCCCAGGTGCCAAAATGTTCTACGTTATTCTACGTGCCTCGTAACAAAGTGTCACTTGGTCGCTAAAGTCAGAAAAAAATCACTATTTTTCAGATACCACCACTTCCAGCGTAAGCCACTGCCCGGGTTGGATATGGATGTTGTCAGGGAGTACGACAACCCGTACGACAGGAATGCCTACATCGTGCGGATGCCCCAGCTCGGCAACATCCCTGCCGACATGCGGGACGTGGTGACAGACGCCAGACGCGGCACGACTGTCAGGTCCATCGCCGGACAAGACGTCGGGAGGCTGCCGGCAGGTCTGGCGAAAGTCCTCGCCGAGTTGGACAGGGATGGCGTCTTGTGTGGACCCACATGCTGGTAAATATTTGTTGATTGTGAACTAAATGCCTGTCAGATTAGCTGTCGTGTTCGGTGTTTTACCACTTATGACTCGTGTTCTAATTTTACAAAATCAGCGTTTAATCACGAGACACAGGAGACAACTGTCACTCGTCATGACAGATCTTGAAATTTTGATTCTAGTAATTTTAATAGTCTACTAAGAACTAAAAGTTAGTTTTGTTTTTATACAACAGTGCGGCAACTGCACCTCCGTGCCAGTCGTTCCCGCCCTGGCCTGTTCCACATTCCCGCGGTGGGGGCGCCGTCATTCCAGCGGACGTGTACCTCGTGGTGGACGCTCGGGACAAGGATGACATCGTGGGGCAGTTGAGGGAGGCCATTGACCGCCACATGAGCGCGGTCAAGACCGTCATCACGATCCGCTAAACACGCTATTTATCATGTTTATGTGATCAATAAAGAACGCGTTGTAAGAAATTTGCGTCTCAAGTTTATCATGCTGTTCTTCTTTATTCAGGTACCGTTACATTCCATAGACAGTTTACGTCCTTATCGCCGTATGTCAGATAGAAACACACATCTTAAAACTTATATTTTAAACAGGTCAGCGCAATCAATGAAACACGATGTGCTAAAGACAAACGTAAACAGATTTCTCATCGTGCCATGCCAGCACTTCCTGGTTTTCGGCCGCCATCTTGGCCGCCATCTTGGTTTGGGGTCAAACTCGGGGGGTCATGAAAAGTGCGCATGCGCGTAAATGACGCCATGACCCGGAGCTCACGCTGATTGGCTGAAGAAAGGTTACTAAAACTGGTTACCTTTCCTACTGTCGCCATTTGCGTATGTGTCAGCAAATACGTCTGCAAAACGCCTCCGCGAAGAGACAAAGACCGAGGGTTAAGACGTTTTCGAAGAGAAGCAAACTCTCCAATACGTGGAGAAGATTTCGAAGAAGAGCAAACTCTCCGATAATGTGGGACAGCGGAGTCAATGAGACTGAGAAAACTTTGAGAGCAACATGTGGCAGGGTGATCCCTGTTAACTTTAACTGTCAAGTCATGATCCTTCGGGAAAAGATAGATAGTTAACGTTACTTTGAAAACACCCATTGAGAATGAGGGTATTACAGATGGATCATGCGATTACTCGCGAAAGCCAACCCAGGCGGCCCGACTCTGCCATGTTTCCGTGTAATTAGAACAGACACTGTCGGCGTCCAGTACAAAAGTAAGGCAATGCGATCTCTCTATGAAGTTTTAAAACTTTCATTATCGAGACTTCACTTCTTGTCCATATAAATGTCAAACTTTGAACATATGACCGTTAATAAGCGCTATGTGTGAGTGACACTACTGTTGCTATCCGTCCTACCCTGTCCACCATCCTGCCCTGTCCCTTGCCCACCGGTGCGACCACCACGGCTTCCACTGTGACCACGGCAGGACGATGTCGTGGATGTAATTCCTCGGGCGACTACTACGCCACGAGCGATCAGCTAACGCCCGGCGGCGGCCACCACCGCGGCCCCGGCCACTGCGTGCGTCTGTTGTGGCCAGCAGGGCGCAGAGAGCCAGCAGAACCCACGCGATCGTCACCGCCTTCTTCATGGCGCCCGCTGGAGTTCCTGGGTTACTTGTCCGGGTGCCAGATAGAAGAAGTTGAGAGTTTTCTCGAGGCCGTGAGGAACTTGTCTGGTCCGTGCGGAGACTTCTCAAGGCCTGTAGGCGGTGGTTTGGGGTGATGGCAGGCACGAGATGGTACCGTGTGTTGCATAAGGGTAGGAGGGCGGGGCGAGAACACTTTCCTTGCAACCACAGGGGTGACGGGGGCAGGATTTGGAAATAGGTAAACGGAAGTCAGTCAGGGTCTCAGGGTCTTAGATGGTCTTAGATACTGGAACAAATGTAGGCCATGTTGTAGACTAGGGAGTGCCCAATTTCATTCCTTTGCAAGGTTCATTGTTTTGGATCTTGTTGTCTCTTAGGTTTTTTTTTCTGATCCGTCTCCTGTCGACTAGGTTAGAACTGGACCAGTATATAACTGGAAAGTATATATTGCTGAGTCATTGCTGAGTTGGGGAAAGTTCTGGCACTGCGACAACAGTATGTGTGTAAGCGAAAAAGAAACAATCAAAGTTTCGGTCATTGCCCTCGTTAGTCTAAACTTGACGGTTGTGTTAAAAAGTCGTCGTAAATTTCAGCACGACACACCCTAAAACATTACGCAGATGGTTCCACTTGTAAGGGTGTGTACAAGTCACTAAAAGGGCACACAAACTAACATTACTTAGACTCCCGGTGTGGATGTCCTCATTTCTGTAAGCCCCAGTCCCCGTGTCGAGGAATATTTCAAAGTCTGGATTAAATCGACCCTGGGTGTCAGGCACGAATGGGTGAGTTCCATAATGCATAGCTTTAGAACAAGCTCTCAAAAGTTGACGGTTGGTAATCGCCGAGAAGATTTACCAGTGGCATAAGACAGCATCAAAGCTAAAGACTATTGACCACTGCTTGGTCGGCTTACTGTCTTAAGTTGGACTCTCACTGCACTTGGGGCACCGGTGCAGCACTGCGGGGTTCGTTTGCTGCGGCACTGTTGTGTTATGTTAGCGATTTTTAATAATTTAGATATGTAACGTTAGATGTGTAGTACGCAAAATACACAAAACGTACGAAGATTCGCTCTTCATCTCTGAAATTCGTTGAGTCATGTACGAACCCCGCCGTGCCGCGCTGGTGCCCAAAGTGAGTGAGATACCACCTTTAGGCTTTAATGCTGTCTCATGCCGCCGGTAAATCTGCTCGGAGATTGATAGACTGGTAGTGAACATTGTGTAATGTCGCAGACACACGCGTGAGGGATCTGTCGGCCAGCTGGTCCCGATTTCCTGTTAGTGCTTGGGAGTAAAGGAAGGAATCCTGCTTCTTACACAATGTGGATTCTGTCTGAAGCAGACGGATGGGAATATGGCTAGTGTACAACGTAATTAGCTAGCAATGAACGGCTGTTGACAACAGCTGTGTTTTTACACCAGCACCACTACTAGCGGTAACTTATCCTTCATCCTAAATCGGATTTGGAGTCTTACGTTGAACACAGAAACAGAACCTTATATGCTAGACTCCGATACTCGTGTATACTTGTAAAATTGACATGTCCTTAGTTGGGGGAAATGGACAGCAAACGTTATACAATAATTCTATAACCGCTTTGGCATTATGAAAATGGTGACATTTTCGACCACCAATTACTTGTTCTTCCTTTCACCGTTGAAACACTCTAAATACAAAAATATTACTAGTACTCAAACAAGATTACAAAATTAAAAAGAAATGTTACACAAGGCTTAATGTCCCTATCATCAATGACTTTCGCCCGGAAATATTTTACTGCGTTAAAAGATCCTATAATCCTTCTAACCTCCAGACTTGGGGTCTGAAAGAGTCAACAGTTTTGACCCCTGCACTTGCAGGAGAGTTGAAACATGTGTCGACTCGCAAAGTGTGTTGAAGGTCTAATACTAGTCTAAAACTACTCTCCAAGCAGAGGTTAGGCTTTGAATTGCTTTGACGTTCTGGGAACTTTGTATTTCTATTTCTGTGGAGCTGTCTTGCCATGTTTTCGTTTCGTCCGCCAGCTCCACAAAAATAACGCCTAAAAAGACCTCAAAACAGTCCAAATATGTCAGAGCCTGAGCTCTGCGTGGAGAGAGGTCTAAAACCCCGACACTGCTCGGTAGCTGGGCTGATAAAAGTTAGTATCTAGGGACGCTGCTTGATTATAAGGATGACGTCCACGAGCACATGAGTTTTCGTCCGTTTTCCCCAAAAAAAGTTTGCGACCACACTATAAATTGCACAAAAAAAAGCTGCAAAATGAGGATATAGCTTTACATGTATGTGCCGTAAATTGCAAGCAACCGTCGGAAAACGAATATTGATGAGTAGATTCTCCGAAAATCAAAGGAGATATGAATGAATGATAAAAGAAACAAGGAATTTGTTGTTAAGTTTACCGTGGTCTGTATGTTCTCTCATTTGTTCCACCACCTTCTTGAGATTTTTCATAATGAAAACAATTTGCCCATTTTTTGCACGCTCGAATCAGTTTTCGGGTGCCCAGATGACACCATCCATGTAAACAAATCAGTATGGCCTAACGCGTGGGAAATGCACACTTTATCAGAAGGCTGGAAACTTGAACCTGACAAGTACTATGTGGCTGGGCTATGGTTAGGTATTTCCTGACTCCTCGACAGAGGGTCTGTATGGGGTTTATCGGAATTGCATTTTAAATTGACTTCAGCAGGGTCATGTGCGAAGTTCAGAAGCGCCCCTACACATTACGCTAAATTCCATCCGATAAGCATCTGTAAATGGGGTCGACATGCCATCAGATCGCCCTATTAGCAGATCCAGGATACCTACAATGAATCACTATCTTCATAACGCTCCAAATAGCCTTGGCTGACATGAAACACTGGTTTGCTTTTAGGTTAAGAACGTCTTGCATTTTGACTAACGTCTCTCCTAAAACGGAGACATTTTTCTTCGTTGCCAAACGCCTACAAAACGGTATGTTATTACTAACAACCCAGTCACAACTCTTTAAAGTTTTTTCTTGTCCTATCTACAAACATGTGGAAAACGCAATCTTGATCGATGAAAGTACATAGCCAAACACATATTTTTGAATTTGACCAGTTTCTGTGTTGGGTTTAAGGTGCTTAAAATCTTTGCCATACTGTCGAACTGTTCTTCACACGGGAGGCAGAGGTCGCCCTGGTGTGTGAGACAGACGACCGTGCACTTGGCTGCCGGGTCAGACACTGGAAATACCTGACACACACGCAATAGACAGGATAAACCAAATACAAGCCTGTCGAAGGGGTGGTCCGTTTGGTATAGAGGGCAGGCTATTTTCTTTGTTGTTGCACCGTTTCTGCTATATTGAGCTACACGTCTTGTGCTATGCTATGGTATGCTGTGATTCGATATCTAATGATGTATATTGTATAGTATTATACCGCGCTGTCTTTGCTGCGGTCTCTTGTGCTGCGCTATGTTCTACTATCATAATGATGTGCTGCTGTGCTGCATAGTACTGTCTTATGCTGTGCTGTGCTGTGCTGTGCTGCCTTGTGCTATGATATGCCCAGTTCCTTTCTTTCCTCCTACGTTAACGAAATGCCCTGCCAACAACAATTTCATCTCCAACAAATAAGTAGAACATATAGAACTCTTTGAAAGTTGTATTGTATGTAATTGTAAATTTGTCTTTCATCTGCGGAGGCGCTTCATGGGCTTATCATTGTAGCATTAAGAGAGTTGATTGACACGAATTAGAATTGATATGAACTAACGGGTGATAAAAGCATATGTTCTTCAAAGTGTTTGCAATTACTCCCACGTAGCATTGATACAATTTTATTTCATTCATGTGCTTTACGATAAACCAATTACCTTCCTGTTAAAATGGAGGTGTGTCAGTGTGTCAGTGTGTGTGTCTGCGTGTGTTTGTGTTTGACCTTGGTACTGAAGCAGCACTCTTTTTGTATCTTTTGACCTTGACATACTATGGTCTTGGTTTGTTGGTTCCAAATAGCTTTCGATATAAGGAAGGGGTGGTGTAGGGTTGGGTCCCCTAGCAGCTTTTTTTTGCCTTTGAAGACAACTTTTTTCTGAATAAGTTAACTTTTCAGATCACCGACGAAAATGCCGGGATGCCATCCAAAAAGTCCGTCTAACTTTCATACTTTGTCCAGTTGTGTTGTTTTATTCTTGTAACTAGGGAAGTTTTGAAGGCAACACAAGGCAAGTTGACAGCCCACAAAGTTTTTACACCCCCTCCTTCAGTAAGGGTCTCGTAAAGTGGAGTACTATAGATATTGGAATCGTTTCCTAAATTTGAAGGCATGGTTGTTAAGTGACGCGCACGTGGAGTTGTGTGCGTCAAAATTGTCGTTCGACCTGACGTCGTTTCAGAAGAAGCGGTAAATCATTGCAGGTGGGATGGGAATGATGGTGGCGTGAGCGGGGGATGGAGGAAACGAACCGCAGATAAGGCGGACTCTCCCGCCCTACAACCCCGCAGCGTTCGACACTTTCCTTTTGAAGCCACCGCTGAACTACCTTAAAAGGAGAAAATTGAAGGCGGCAACGCTTTCCAAATTACCACAGCCCCACATTACAGAAACTTCAAATCACCAGTTATGGCTGGTGGCAAAACACAACGGCGCCGCTACGCCCATGTCTTCTTGCTTCGCCAGGGCATCGGCGACCAGCTATAAAGGTACGGCCCAGGTCCTCACCTGGTAATGTTCGCTATTTCCTAGGTTAACCGTCTGTGGGTAGCGTCGTGGGGTAGTTTCAAGCTAGTTGAATCATTAACGACGGCGATATCTTAGTTTATTTACTATCAGCAAACGGACCTCGACAAGAAGCTACACTCCGGGACTTCTTCGCACGGACCAACGGTGTAAAGTGCAAGTAGGGCTTCTATTTATCAACAACAAGAGGGACAATTGAAACACCTGCGATCAGAACCATGTTGGTAGCCGTGTTTTTGCTAGTTGCCGGGCTGGGGACAGTGGTGAGCGGCAGCCCCATCTATTTGCAAGAAGAACTCTTCGGTTTTCCGCCTGAAAGCTCGGTAAGTTGCACTATTGTACATCTACATTGTCCGTAGACTCCTTGGCAGACTTCGGAAGCGGCGGCGATTATTTTCAGGGGGAGCGCTGATTCGCGGTTTTTCATCATAGGCTGATGTTCTCTATGCCGGGGAAGGGAGTTTTCGAGTTGCGGTAAAACTCCCTTTCCCGACAAAGAAAACCTTATCCTACGAGGGGTGATCAATAAGTTCTCGGCCTCATCCAGAAATAATAAGCGCAACTCAAATTTTGAGGCACAACTTCGTAGTATGAAGTCTTTTATCAAAATCCCCCAAATTTCAAATCATTGCAGTCATTACTTTCCGGGCATTCGTTTTTGTTTGCAAATCGGAAGGTAAGTGGCGAGAAAACAAGGGTGAACTGTGATCAGACATGTGTGGGTCGAGTTCCCCATACTGTAAATTATTTGTCATTAACAAAAGACATTGTCAAAATGTTTGATACTGATTCTCTTCCTAATTCAAGCAGAAAAAAGTGAGTGTCTGACTTCCAGCAGCGCAAATTGACGCGCACACCTCAGGTCGCATCTCAATTGTCCACGATTTTTTTTTCCTTCTCCCTTACCTAACGTTACTGGGTGTCGCCTGCAAAGTAATGGTCACAATAATTTGAATTTTGGTACACATTCATTTAAGACTTTATACTTGACATCTATGCTCCGAAATCTGAGTTGTGCTTATTATTGATCACCCCTCGTATATTGAAAACCGCGAATCAGAGCTCCTTCAAAAAACGTTCCGAATTCTTCGAAGGAGATTACGCTGTCCTTGGGTATACAGCTACGCCTTACACAAACAAAGTGTTTTTTTCTTCCAACTCTTCTTGTCCCTGCCTGCCAGTTGCATCTGTGTCTGGAAAACGGATTCTGCTTTTAATTGTCTGGGTGGATTGCGTGTCTTTAGACTGGCTGCTGACAATGTGATAACTTTTAGCTCAATGGGAAAGACGGAAGGAACAGAGGGACTCGTTTTTTCCGTTTCGAATGGAGAAACTGAATTTTTGCATTGTATTCTAAACGTCCCTTTTATCGCAAGCCTCTATGTATGGATTTCTAAACTATGACTTACTTACTTACTATGACTTAGAAGACCAAAAAATACACAAAATGTAAGAAAATTTGTATCGTCCACTTTGTGTTCTGTACAAATGTCTGACAAGGTGACACACAAGTTGTCTTGAGTAATAGAGAACGACACAAGTAAGACAATTAGTCATGACTCTCCTTTGATTTCTCTCTTTCAAACAAAGCAAATTGAAATTGATTTGCATCCAGCGACAGTCCTGAAGCCGTAACAACAAATAACCTGGAGACGTCATGTATGATGTACCGTTATCACGCCTTCATCACGTGAACTTTGCGTGCCACTGCGTGAAATTTACATGCCACTAGTACGTTACTGATACATCAACAACAACTAATAAATCAAGACAGACATTTTATGTAACGGTCCCCCTCTTTAGGTTATTCCAACTTAATTACCTTCTGTCAACACATGATAAAGATAAGTGATGAACTAAAAATAGTTTGATAAACATGTTTGATGTCCACTGCAGGGCAATGATAACGTTAATGGTGTCTTTGTTTATCAACATCAATATCAAACAGTCTCCTGGCTCCCAGGATCCAAACCCGGGCATGGACCTTTGTCATGGTCAGTCTTTTGGCGGCGCTTGAACCCCACTGTTACACATAGCATATGTACAATACAGTCAAACCTGTATTAGGGGCCACCTCTACAGAGGGGCCACCTGTCCATAGTGGCCACTTTTTGTCGGTCCCTTGGGTATTTTATCTACACGTTGCCACCTAGGGACCGACAAAAAGTGGCCACTATGGACAGGTGGCCCCTCTGTAGAGGTGGCCCCTAATACAGGTTTGACTGTACAAATAAAAAGGCCACTGATAACAAGGGCCTTGTTTACCTGATCCTTGACCGAATTCTCCAGTACAGAATTGAACTACAGGTCGCAGATACGGACAAGCGGTAGCCATCTACTGATTTGTTCTTAGCTGCAGTTAGCTGGCACTACCGCCATATGAAACGCGGCGCAGCGACAGCTGATTATGTTACACTGAACGATCTGTCGAACCGAATCTTTGCACAACTAGCTGTAAGCTACTCTCAAAACAGATCCTACGGTAGCGTAAGATAGTATCAAAAGCTGGCAGAGGAGTGAAGCCAGCCTATGAGTGTATTTGGCCTCCGGTAGCCGATAGGTCAGCTTCACAGACAGACCAGCAGACAGACACACCCAAAACTACATCTCCGTTTTTCATGGCGTAACAAAAAGTCAACTGGTTAGCAATGAGACTTCTGGATCGTCAGGTTAGGGGAGGGGGAGTGAAAGTCAACCTTTCCGTTTGAGGTCCCAAAATCTACAGGTGTATTCAATGTACATTGTATACGCGCCACTGGTAACTGCAGCTATTGAACGTTGTAAGTCGTCGGTCCCATGTACGAAGACAAAATCAAAAGAGCTTTCTTGAAAAGAAATAACAGGTAGAGGATGGCCGTTTAGGCGAACGTTACATTTCCAAACCGTGGCCGGCCGGGCTGTTTTTGGAAACGAAAAATTGAAATATAACGTCATACGTAAATATATACACAAATAATGCAACTCTTTACGTCTTGTATACTGTGGTGTCTTTTATATCATACTTTTCGTTCTCGATAGCTGCCCGACCGGTCCACGGTTTGGAAATGTGACGTAGAACATAACTCCGCCCTAGGGATGCCAAATAAATCTTGGGGAGGGCGGGGCTATACCAAATCCATGTAAAGTAGCTCCGTCCATACTTTAACTATTACGTAGGTCTTATTCTTGTTTTTGTCTTGTTTGGTGCAGTCAGACGTCAATTCTGCTCCACACAAAGTGTACATTCGGGACCAGCCAGCCACGGCGGCCACCAGGACAGCCTGCATCATGCCCGGCCGGATCTGCAAACAGTACCCCATCCTGTGTGAGAGACTCGGGCTCTTCTCACAGAGAGGTAGGTAATAACAGTACCCCATCCTGTGTGAGAGACTCGGGCTCTTCTCACAGAGAGGTAGGTAATAACAGCACCCCATCCTGTGTGAGAGACTCGGGCTCTTCTCACAGAGAGGTAGGTAATAACAGTACCCCATCCTGTGTGAGAGACTCGGACTCTTCTCACAGAGAGGTAGGTAATAACAGTACCCCATCCTGTGTGAGAGACTCGGGTTGTTCTCACAGAGAGGTAGGTAATAACAGTACCCCATCCTGTGTGAGAGACTCGGACTCTTCTCACAGAGAGGTAGGTAATAACAGTACCCCATCCTGTGTGAGAGACTAAGGGTTGTTCTCACAGAGAGGTAGGGGAGCAGTACATATCGGCCTATCTTTAACGCGTATGCTGATTTCAGCACGCATTTTCAGTCAATTTGACGACAGGTTTGAATTTCCGTGCAGATAAGCGAAGTCACTTACAATGTAGTGAATAGGAGCCGGTTTGTGATTTTGTGATTCAGTGCAATTGGCCAAAGTGTGCGGTTATCCGATGCGCTATCATTAACTGGCTTCTACACTGTAGTCTCCAAGCAAAGGTTCGGCTCAGTTCGGCTCAGGCTGTTTTTTTCACGTGTTTCAGGCGTTTTTATCGGGTTTTCTATAATGTACTGTTTTCTTTATGTCTCCCGACCAAACCATCAAGAAAACGGTGCAAAATAGAAAGCCCGATAAAAACACCTAAAACACGGGGAAAAAAAAACACAGAGCCAAATCATTGCTTGCAGAATATGGTAGCAGACCTATCCTGACTAGTATTGCCCATCACAAGTAGCAATTCTTTGAAGAAAGAAATTTTATCTTCATCTATATGCCTAATATCTTTGGAACGATTTCTAACCATGCCTTTATCTTCACATCTAATCAGCAAACAATTGCATCTTTCTATACAGGCTGTGCACCAACATTTGGAAGATTTGTGGGCTGAAGCATGGAGTATAGGCTGACATCAGAGGAAACTTCAGGTAGGGACCTCATGTGAGTTTAGTAAACCATTTGCTGGCTGTGTGGACCTTTTGTTTTCAGTGAGTATTTGATTATGTTGGTGCGTCCGTAGTTATTTGAATACACTGTTAAACCATGTTGATTTGATTATGTGGATGACATCCGAATGCGTAGCAATTCATGGCTTTGTTTAGCCTGATTTTAAATCTCGCTTTAATATATTCTAAAATTCCCCGTGACCAGAGGTTTTGTCCATTCTGCCCAAATGAGATCGAAGACGAACGTCACTTCGTTATGGAATGTTCTCGATATGATGATAAACGCACAGAGCTGTTCACATTACTTTCCGCTTCCTCTAAAGACTTTGCTACTCTCTGTTCGATAGATAAATTCAAGTACATTCTGGGAAGCGATAATCCACATTGTGTACAAGTAGGCAAATATATCCACGATTGTTTATACCGTAGAACCAATAGTGTAAATGACATGCTAAACCCTTTATGTTGATGTATCCATACCTATAGATATCCATATATATGTGTTTAGTTGTACTGTAAGTAGTTGTTATACATGTAGACCTTACGAAAGTCGCTGTACTTTTGTCGTGTCAATAAAGATTATTTATAACAACCCACCCAACATCCGCCGGCGGGGAAGGGCTGGTTACAGCCCTGGACAGCGGAGTTTGTGTTACACAGACTAGGCTTTGTTTAGCCTTCCCAATAACATGCTAACGCTTTTTTAAATCCCCATCAGTTAAATAATGGTTGTCATTATACTTTTTCCTTCTTTAGGAACATGGAAGGCACCACACCAATGGGACCTTCCAGCCATCTCCCCACTTCATCACACCACCTGGCACAGATAGAACGGTTTTATGGACAACTGAGATATTAGGCCTAGGGAAAAAATGTAACCTGGTGCTTCCCATGGGCAAGCTGGGGCATAAGGCATAGGAGAAAATGTTAATTGTGTTTCCTGTTCCAGTCCTGAAAAAAATTAGGGTCGGTCGGTACGTAGGGATTATCTTTTTTTCTAGTATCTTTTTATTAGTCTGGTCAAAACTCTAGTGATACATATTACAATACAGTTTAACAAAGACAACTGAAATGCACTCGTCTTTCAATGCCAAACTTTATTTTTTTGCAAAAGAGATACATTTATCAAGCCAAGAGAGACAGGACAGTGTTTTTAGTCCAATAGGAAGCAGGCTAAATGCAAATTGTAACTGGAAGCTATGTGACTTCACTGCCAACCCCCAAAAAAAGTCTAGGGTGGCAGTTTTTTCTAGGGTAGGTACTTGAACAGGAAACGAAGTATTTTTTTTCCTAGGCCTAACTGCACCTTGCCTGCTAAACCCTTTTCTGCCCTGAGGCAGTCATCTTTGGTACACAAACTGTGTCATCTGTCTTTGCCATAGATGATTTGCTGTGCTCTCCAAGAAGGGGTTATGCTCTGGCTTGTTTGGGGCATCTTTTTAGGCAGACAAAAAAAAACTGACAAACAGAAATCCTGACAAAAATGGCTGAAAAGATACTGTAAACAATTTTGAGCCTCACCTCTGCTTCGAGAGGTTTATTGAACTTCACCATCAGGTGAAGATGGTACCACCGTTTACCCCAACTAATGCTGTGACTTACGCAGGGCTGGACAAGTCAACTAGCCCTATCGTCCCGGGCAAGTGAAAGTGCTGATCGGGCAAGTGCATGCCTTAACCCCACTTGCCCGATCGGGCAAGATTTTTCCAGGAATGAGATTTTGATGATGCATTGGTAAACACAGAAAAATAGAGCCAAATCACCAATAATAAAAGAATTCCATTGCTGAAAGTGAAAATACATAAGAAAATGTTATTCAAATTTTGGGCGAGTGAAAAGTTGGTTCGGGCTAGTACATTTTTCAGGTACTTGCCCGATAGGAGAAGTGAATTTTAGAAAACTTGTCCAACCCTGTTACGTCTGGGAAACATGAGCTTTACCTATCCTATATCACAGGCCTTGAACAGATTGAATAAACATGGTACAGTGTAACCATATTCGGATAGCATCAACCAGGGGGTAACTGCATAAGAAAACTACTAGAAATGTACAACTATGGAAGAAGAAAAAATAGTTTGACTGGAAAGTTAAAAGTTATGTATACCATCTTTGCTGTTCCTTATATGAGAAGTAAACTCACGTGTACATTAGATATCTGGACTACAAACTTAAGTTCTGCCAGTTCATGTTTGTACTATTTGGAGGGACATTCCAAGTTATGCCAGAAATGCTACATTAAAAAATTCCCAAAGGGAACTGGTGTTCTGTGTCATGGTGTGTCCAAACAAGTTAGGCCCCATGGATCTAGCATGATTAAATCTCGCTTATAGCAGCCCGCCAAACATCTGCCGGCGCCCTAGAATTCAAACATTCGCCGGCCCCTGAAGGGCCAGTTACAGCCCTGGACAGCGGTCTGTTACACAGACTACCATGGATCATGAAAAGATAAACTGTTCGACTAAAATTTGGACTCTTCGGAAGTGTCTTCTTCAGCTGCCTGACCCAATGTGGAAACATAACTTTCTGCGGTGTGACCTTAAATGTTGTTAGAAGTCAATATCAAACCCTGAACTATTTGATAGTAGGTTGGTGCATGTACATTTGTACAATGTACATACAATAACGAGTGCCTTGACCAACTTCCCTTGAGCAGAATAGAACCATAGGTAAGAAACTGCTCTGAGTTGTGGCATGACTGCCATGTGGCATAACAGACATGGCACACTGCAAAATAAAAACTACTTACTCTTTAAACAGCAGCAAAATTAAGCAAAAACACTGAGTCCTACTATAGCAGTTTAAATAAGTGTGGTTTAATGGTGAGTCACAAGAGTTACAGGAAGAGTATCACTCTATTCTGATTATTTTGAGTAATATGATGAAATAATTTTGCATTCCGACTACAAAACTTGTCAAAAGGACTTAAACCTGCACTATCATATAGTAAGTTTTTAAACAGTGCAAGCATAGTAAAGCATTGTAATAACAACTACAAAAAATACCAAGACATTACAACCATCACTTGTAAAATAGATCAAGAAGTTACTTAGAATTGAGAAGACCAAAACAACTGAAATTCGTTTCATTAACCAATAAATGAATGATACAGTAATGATCAAAATACAAGCACAAATGGTCCTATGAAGTAACAATATCCCTCTGATTTGAATGGTCTTTCTTCAAAGTGCTTATTTGCTTGGCATAATGAGGAGCACATTTGATCGAGCTTGTGTTGTTCAACGTTGAGTGAAGAACCCATGTTGACTATTGAACACAAATGGTTTACATCGACTGGGACCCCTGAAACAGAAAGAAATCACACAACATTTAAGAACTCTGTATAATAACATGCATTGGCATAATACCGGTCATAAGCCTTATACCGGTCGATTAAAAATAGTGGAACTTAAAGAGATCTACACATGCAACAATAGTTATTTCTGAGGTATGCATACTTCAGACATCTAGGTGTCCAATACATCATTTACAAAGCATCGATAACAATGCATTCGAAGACGACAAGGCCAAAAGTTTTCAGGTCATTTTTGGGGCAGGCGAGCTCGTCGTGGGACAAACACACTGTCACGTTCATCGCCAGATTTGTAGATAATAATCACATGTGCTCACGGCACAAGACGAGCATGATTCAACAGCAATCTTGAATTTGGTGACCTACAACTCGTGTAAAAGTGTGAGGAACCGTTGCATTATCGCCTGGATCTACGGCTGAATGGGTCAAATTGAACGTTCGCCGCCATTTTCCCGCCATTTTTAATGCTACGCCAGCAGTAAAGTTTTACGTCATAGCGGTTGTGACGGACCAAAATTAAATGAAAATTCTTGTCAGTATACGCCCATTTTCTCATGACTTTTTGTATGCTCATGCAGATTTTTGTTTTGTGCAACTACTAAGGCCATGTTGATTTGATTATATGGATGACATCCGCGCTCGCACCAATTTTCGGCCGTTTCCAAAAAAAAAAACGTTTTCGACCACACAATAAATTGTGCAAAGCAGCTGTAAAATGAGCACAAATATTCCGTAAATTGAAAAAAAGTATCAGAAAACAGATAACTAATGCCATAATATGCCAAAATAAATCTAAAGTCAAAGAATAAGATGTGAAAGGACAGAAAGAAAAGAAATATGTTGTTGGTAGGGGGAGGTACCAGTACAGAAAATTCAGGTCCAGAGTATCATTTCCAGGTCCGGACCTGAACCTTATTGTCTGTGGAAATTTAAACTTGAGAACTGGCAATACTCAAAACAATGGTAATTGGTCAAATTTGCTACAAAGGAATCTGTTTGGTGGATTATTGGACTCCCACTGGCATTTTAAAATCCCATCTCCATGTAATAAAGACTAACTCACTGTCTCTGTACTTGGTACAATTGACTATAAACTCTACTTGACTTTGCTCTTGTTGCCTTCTTGGCCCCCGGTAAGACCCCAAATGGCTGCCGACATAGTGTGTCCATTTTGTAATTGGCGAAACCTGTTCCTCTGATTTTTTTTCAGGTCTTTTTTTTTCGGATTGGTCCAAGAAGAATAAAAAATGTTTTGCACCCGTATGATGTACTGGTCCCTACACCCACCTAACTGTTGGTATACCATACTATGTGTGTTTAGTCCTATGTTCAACCTTCCTGGCCACTTTGATTTCATACTGAAGGCAACTTTTTTTTTTGGCCAAACTTTTTTTTTATTCGCTCGCTCGCATCAGTTTTGGAGTTCCCAGAGGATGTCATCCATATAATCAAATCAACGTGGCCTAACAGGAAAGAAAGGAACAACAGAGGATGTATAAAGGTACATAGCGGCAGTTAATTGTGCCGTGTTTCGTTCGGCCGGTATAGTGCACCCCCTTCCAACCACGCGTCCATTCTCCGTGCAATTCCGCGGTGTGTTCCATTACGATATTATGTTTTTAGCAGGACTTG
>NC_049989.1:3610641-3613438 GCF_000003815.2 Branchiostoma floridae | reverse complement strand
AGGCACATACCACAGCAGCAGCTGATTATATTACACTGATCGATCTGTCACACCTAACCTTAGCACATCCAACTGTAAACATTTTCTCAATATTGACCATGGTAAAAACCTAATTCACATCACCTCTACATTATCAGCTACATGTATGGCTAAACAGTCCTGTACAAGAATGAGTCTCTTTCACATGAGTTGCATTTGTAAGCTGACTCAGTTCTTTTCTGCATATAAACTTTTCTTTTGTGCGCATTATTACTTACCTAACTACTCTTGGGCAGAGCTTCTCCCGTCCGAACTCCGAGGGTCCTTCCGTGGCACTACTGTTGCTCTGAGTCTCCAGGTACACGTCCAAGCACATCAGCAATCGCTGCAGCTGATTGGTCAACAGCTGGTCATGTGACCCCTTGACCAGTAGTTCTTTGTAATGGACATTGACCTCATGCTCCATGGCCTACAAAAGAAATCTGTTAGATTCACCACAAAACAAGACTCATTCTGAGCCACTGAAATATTTTGGGTTACACTAACTTGAATATATGATAATAGATGTCTGGTCCCTTTTTTTCAAAACAATTTAGACATATTTGGGAAGCAGTCATGTTCAACACGATATAAATCTAGGAAAGAAACTTTAAGTTTGGAACTTCCTTAAGAGATGTGGAATATAGAAGAAGAAAAAACTTTGGTCGTTTGCTTGGTGAAAGTGGCAAAATGTGTCTCTGAGGTAAAAGTGTGGAGCAATGGCACAAGGGAGTGAAGCTCAGCAGAGCATTTGCCGTGGAAATGGCAATAGCACTAACTTTAAAAGTCTTTGTTGACACAATGCTATGAAGACAAGGCCAGACAAAGGCACAGCAAACAAGCAAGACAGCTTAAAAACTCTCGTATGATGTCAAAGGTCTCACCCTGATGTTTTCATCATTGCTGGCTGTGTGATCTGTACCCATGTTGAGATTGAGGCTGAAGAGGGGAGGACAGGTCAGGTAGCCCGGGCTCAACAACATGGCTGCTGTCAGTGTGGCTGTGGGAACAGGAGGTACAGTCAGTCAAGCTGGGGTACACCAAATAAATAGTAGTATTTCTGTAAAACCTGGTCATAAACCTTACTTGAAGCTGAAATTCTATGGCTAACTTTAAACAAGTAATATATGTATAAGAATGATTTTATCATTTTTTCTGACACTGAAGTCTCAAAAAGAAACTGTATATTACGGTAGTGTACAATAACACATTTCCATACATAAACCCTCACAAATATCTAAGTGTACGGGTGCACCCAGAGTCTAAAAAGTTGGTGCACCATTCCAATTTTGGGTACACAAAAGTGCACATGCACCCAGTATTTTGGGCCCTGAAGCAGTGGATTATTCAGAGATGCTGATGGTCACAAACCAGTGCACCTTTTAACCCAACACATTCAGGTATTGTTTTGAATAACGAGGTACATTTATACATTTTACCACCAATAAGCTATTCATTCTGGCTCCTACCTGACCCACGCTGCAGCACAGCAACGTAGAAGTTGTCCGTGTCGTGAACCATTCCTGACTCCACAACAGGCTGGCAATAGGGGAGAACCTACAGAACAAAAAGACAGAAACATTTCAAAGGCTACGTCGATGAAGGTTAGACATCCAGGTAATAAGATATGCCAAGAAGCAGTTACTCAAGTGACTAAATATGATTTTAGAAACCGTTAATTGGTCAGACAATGGCTAGTCCAAATGGTGACTTACTAGTATCAGTAGACTGATTCTATATCCCCGTCCACTAAAAACTACAAATATCTGAGATATACACCCACTCTCACATTGGTTGAAATGCTAATTGTGATGGACATCCAAGATTGGTTTCAAGATCAGTGACAATTTTAACCCAAGTCATCACAACAGAGGTAAAACTTATATTTATTACAGTCATTTATACAAGATTTTTCTACTCACGATGTAGTCATCATGGGTGATAGATTTCCATGACACCAGCCTTGAGAGAATCTTGGTTGGGAAGAGATGCTGACATTCCCTGGTCACGGGGACAGAGCCTCTCTCTGTGGACAAACATCAAAATATGACGCTGGACATAAGTTTTCTGTAATGTGGTAAAACTAAAACATCTAAGGCAGACAAAGTGAACAGGAATGAAGTAACATTTATCCAACATTTAACAAAGTTTTCAACCTTCCTCACTATTGATTTAATGACCCCCTACTTTCAACACATGACCTTACAAACACTCTTAAAGTCAAAATGATCATGTGTCAAAAGTTCTGGATCATTCCCAGTGACAATGTGTTTAGCAGAAATAGTACTTCTAGTCTTATGATGAGTCAGAAGTTAGCTACCATGTCATATATTGTACGAGTCTACTATACCAACACAGAGAACTTGTGAGATCAAGCGTTAGGTTTACCTAGCCTATAGCAGGCTCTCTGGGGGCTTTTTTGGGCTCATAATACACTTTTGCTGGCCATTTCTATTTGTACTGGTCGCTGATTGCTGGGCTTTTCTGACTGCCGCCCCCAAGAGCCTGCATGTAAACGGCGCATCAAAGTGATATAAAAAAACGATTAGCCAATCATCTGCCCTATTAACACACACGATAGGAATAATTCACAACCCCGTGAGAGGCAATTCGCATGTTGGCTGCAAGCATTTTACAACTGGAGATGCGTGTATTTATTACCCGTCCACGGGAGTTAGGAAATTTGCACCTCCTAGATAATTGCCCTAATCGTTTTTTGATATCACTTTGATGCGCCGGTTACATGCAGGCTCTTGAGGGGCTACGGTCGGAAAGAGCC
>NC_049989.1:3566995-3610541 GCF_000003815.2 Branchiostoma floridae | reverse complement strand
AACAACATGTAAGCTCAGTGGAGAGATAGCTACAGGGGCACAAAGCTATGCAAATCGTGAAACATTCACATTGGTTTTATTTTTGCATTTTTTGCAGTGTTTTCTCCACTGTAATCCTATGGTACTACAAACATACTACCGGATTGTTTCAAAGGTAAATTGTGTAAAAGGAAAACTGTGAAAAACTCCCTTCTTGTTGTACATGTACATCAAAATTAAGTCCCAATAAACAAAAAACTTATAGTATCACTTGTGCTAGATGCACATTTTGGCTTACAGTACAATACTTTCAAGTATGCCTTCAATATAGTTAATGTTCTTAAGTATAAAGTTATGAAAACTTCTTAAGTATAAAGTTATGACAACTCATCTAACCAGATTACTCTTAAAGTTATAATGATGACAATGTCATGAAGACCTACCTCCTCAGTGTTGAGGAACTGCAGGCCTGCTAACTGCTGGGCCCACACATAAGGCTTCCCAACCTCCTTCACACACTCATTAAAGTCCTCAATCCTGTTAGGAAAAAAACCCCAATAATGTTATCTTTTTCTTGGAATGACTCAGTTGAGGATTTTGAAGTTTCAATAGAAAGCTACAATCAAAATTTCAAGTATGCGTGGACTTGTTCCATCCTATATGAAACAAGCAGACTTTAAAATTAAGACTTGAAGGTAGCATTCGCAAGCAAATACAAAATGGTTACCTTCACATGGTCAAGCCTAACGAGCTACAGCTCTGTTTATTCTCACTCAAACACATGCATATGCATATACATAGTGATCAGCCCTTCCAGCTCTGTCCTGCCACTTGCTACTTTCTGTGAGGATGTCTACTTCTTTACAAGTAACCATGGTGACAGCCATAATCATCTGGTCTAGGTCATTGACCTTATTTGTTTGCAACAAAAGAAACAGAGCAAAACACTGTGTTTCCTTTCCATAAAGATAAAAAGACTGTAGTCTTTACCTTGCCCTCTCCAGCAGAAACTGGTTAGCAGGATTGGGCGTGGTGTTGCCATGGTCACCAGGAAACAGACAGCCAAGTAAGGAAGATGGAGAGAGCAAATCCCTGCAACACATCACAAACACTATTAATAATCATAGTATTATTACAACAGCCAAGGCCAAACATTTTCACTTGATGTGGCTATATTGTGAGAGTTATATCACGATTGCCCTCGGAACTTTGAAAATGACATTCAAATTCTATATGTAAATGACATATTTTATTATATACTACCCTCCTCAGAACATCACATAACCCACACATTGTAGAAAAGGTGGGATCCTTCGTATTCCACCGTCTGAGGAAAAGAAGTCGAAACCAACACGTTACAGTTTAGAGTTAGCTTTTAGACTAGAGCAGACATATTCTATACTGTTCTACACTATTTGTATGTTTGTCCCCTTTCATGTTACCTGCAATCAGCCCTTGGCATGAATTTGCAATAAACTATTATTATGATGAGTTTGATGACCTACCCTCCTGAAACGGCAGACGTGATGGCCTCTGCCACCGGCTGGAGCTGGACAATGACCGTCACCACTTGCAGGGTCAGCAGGTAGTGGAAGGTCAGGGCCAGGGTTGACCCATCTGAGGACCAGAGATATTGATTTATAGATTATAACATAAGGCCTAAGACAATCAATTTTGCATTTCCAGTAACAGTTACAGTCCTGAGAAAATTAAGGTTGGCAATTTTCTACTTCAACAGAAAAGGAGAGAACATTTTGGACAATGATTTTAAAACATTTTCATCACTCAAACATTAGATCAAAAAGGTTAGGCCAGGGTGGGCCCGTCTGAGGAGAGGACCAGAGATATCAATGTTATACATTATCACATCTCTCTCTCTCTCTGTCCCTAGGCAGGGTTGGACAAGTCCACTAGCCCAATTATCCAGGGCAGGTAAAGGTGCAGATTGGCAAGTGCATGTCCTATTCTACTTGCCCGATCGGGCAAGTAAGATTTTTCAATGAGTGAGATTTTGATATTTATGATATCTTGTCACTTTTCACTAAGGTGGAATCAAGCATTGGTCAGTGCAGAAAAATGGAGCCATTTTTAAAAAGAAAGATTTAAGAAAAGATAATCCCTACATATCAACGGTGGACCCTAATTTTTTCAGGACTGAAACAGGAAACACAACATTTTTTTCTAGTCCCAACCAGTGTTGCCAAATGCCTAAATAATGACTTTGAACATCTTTTAATAAGAATCTCAACTATTTCCAGTGGAATAAAAATTGCAGCTTAGAACAGAACACAGACAGATAGGTCAGGATTAGAACCAGTAACATTCTGATCCCAAACTGCTCTTGCTGACAACAAGCCCACTAAACACTACTGCACTCAAAGTCTGCAGAAAGACTGCTTCCCACACCTTTACACTTGATGGTGATGTTAACTTGCAGGGGATGTTTGTGGAGCACTTTGCCCCGTCTGTCGGTCGGGTCGACACTGATGGTCCGTCTGCGCCGAGACTTCTCCTTGGTCCCCTCCTCATCGTCAGAGTCACTGTCCACATCCAGAGCAGCTGAGGTGGACGGTCCGGAGGACTTTGCTGCATCCAGATCTCCCTCTATGGTCACTGTCAGAGCAGGATCTGTATATGAAAAATAGATATTAGGTTAATTCATTTAATTTATACAATAAGATGGAGGAAGAGAGTCATGGCCATCCGTGCAACCAGCACGCCCGGATGATGATGATGATGATCATACAATAAGGTATACATTATGACAATGCTTTTATGCAATTTCAGTGTTTAAGACTTGGTCAATAAATCTGTATTAGCAAATCCTTTACAAGCATTTGTCAAAAATGTTTGCTGGCAGTCCCATTTACAATGTGTTGTTGTATTTATATTATTAGATGGTTTATTTGAAAATGAACAGCTTGGCAGAATCAGCTAAATTTTGCCAACATTTACATAAAAGGTTAACATTCTTCTAAAAAATTTATGTAACATGCATGCAGAACTTGATATTATGATCAAGAAAACCAATGGTCTTTAGGAAAGTGACGTACCACATGCTTGTTGGTAGGCTGACGACTGGACATACAGCATTTAGAGAGGCCTGGTTCTGTCACTGCCTGCTTAAAAATTCTATGGCCTTAAAATCGTACAACGATCGCGTGACCGCTAGCTGGCAGTCCCATTTATAATGTCCCCTTGTATGTGACATGCACAGAACATGATGTTATGATCAAGAAAACCAATGGTCTTTAGAAAAATGACGTACCACATGCTTGTTGGTAGGCTGAAGACTGGACATACAGCACGTAGAGAGGCCTGGGTAGGAACTGGGCCATCCTGTGCTGCTGACGTACCTCGTCAAATGGCATCTTTAGCGCCTCCTGGAGGGGCTTGGTAGACTGCAGGGAGAGTGAAAAAAAAATATCCCATTGAATGTTTAACACATTTCTGGTGAAACCATGTGACCAAACACACCAGTTTTGTAGATGGAATTTGTAGGTTATAATCTAAGTTATAAATCTTGAAATGTCTGCAGTGGTTTGATTTCTGTGTTTTGTCTGTATTTTGCAGTGAAACTTCCACACATACATGACACTGCGACTTTGCATTTTTAGCGTAACACTACTCTATGTCAGAATTGTTTCAACAATGAAATTAAATCTCCATGAAAACCTCCTTTCCACTCCTACTGCAAAATTAAGTCTGCAAAAATAAATGATGTCAACAGAAAAGGAAATGCATCCTGATAAAAGAGTTCTATCCTGACATTACACTACCTCTAGCACAGTGTTGAGTCTGGACAGTAGACTGTGCAGCTGGTCCTGGCGAGTCTGGATCTCTTGGGAGATCTCTAGTACTTAATATGGTGTTTCATAGTGGGTTTATAACACACGTTACCTCCAGCACAGTGTTGAGTCTGGGCAGTAGACTGTCCAGCTGGTCCCGGCGAGTCTGGATCTCTTGGGAGATCTCTAGTACTTAATATGGTGTTTTATAGTGAGTCTGGATCTCCTGGGAGATCTCTAGTACTTAAGTCTTAATATGGTGTTTCATAGTGGGTTTATAACAAATGTTACCTCCAGCACAGTGTTGAGTCTGGGCAGCAGACTGTCCAGCTGGTCCCGGCGAGTCTGGATCTCCTGAGAGATCTCCTCCTTCTGGTCCTCGTAGTCCTTACACTTTGCCGCCAGCCGCTTCCGCTGCTCCAGCTCCCAGTCCAGCCGAGCCAGCGTCAACTGGTGAGGGTCCTGCTGGGTCACATCCTGGTGTACATTCATCAGAAAAACTATGTGACTTTGTATACACTATGTCTTGTTTTATCAAAAAGGAGAGGGAAGAGGCATGTAAACAATAGTTATAGTGATAGCGTAGCTCCAGATGTTTTGTTTATCTAACTGTTTGCTTGTAACACTACTTGTGATAGTACATGTATATACAACATGAAATGTAGTCTTTAGCATTCTATGTATTCCAGAAAAAAGAGTGAATCAATTCAAAAGCAGTCCAAACTGAAAACACACATTCCGACATGGATGAAATCTACTCTGCTGTACTCCACAGTTATCACATAATATTATGGGTTTATGATAAAGAAAGTCCTTACAGGTTTAGAAATCTCCTCTGGGGCCTCCTTGTAGAACTCTGCTTCCTCAACAAGCTCTATCTCCTCATCCTTGGATCTGTGAATATGTAAACATCATTCATATTAAACTGCTAAAGTTTAAAAGTTTTCCATAATTGAGGGCAAGACACCAGTTTCCCCAAAATTATTGTTTTACAGCTCAATATAAAGTATGAAATTGTTAGCATTAGAAGACTAATCCTGGCTGTCCATCTCAATGCATTAGCAGTTGTGCCAATGAGAAAGTGACTGTGCCTTAAATGTTTGCATTTGTATGTTTTTATTTTCTAGGTTCTGATGGAAGAGGTTGGAGTTGTGGGATTGGTCTATTGTTTATCAACACAAACATTCTGGTATTCTGATATTTCCATGCCTGCAGCAAGGTTCTAGCCAGCCTCCAATTTTTTTCTGTCCTCTGGAATGTCAATCCTATTGATTGGGACGGTCCACAGGGGTCCGGGCATGCTGAGCTCTCCCAGGAACATTTTAAAATGTAGACCAGCTGAAATGCTATTTCCTTTAATTTGAGTGGCAAATTCTCAGTGAGTTAAGACACTTTTCACCCTTCCGCCTAATTAACTGATCCACCAACTTTGATGTGCTGTAGAAAGTTACTGGGCTGGTATTTTTCAGAATTTTCAACAGGAGGTGGAGTTACAGACCAATAGCATATTTTCAGACCATATGGATTTCATGAAAGACTCACTGATATTAAGATATGAATATGATAAGCACAGCTAGATTTTATACCTTTTAGGCCCTCGGCGCAACACCCCAGAACATATTTTTGACACAAATGTGGTATGTATGTTTTCAGCAAAGAGCACTCTATAATGTTCAGGTGGTCCCAGCCCCACTAGTATGATTATAACACATATATTCTTTAATATGTTCAAAATATTTCTAAAAATGGCATATGTGAAATATTCATGGCAGCCTGACAGGGAAGTGGTAATATGCACAACCATGGGACCACCTGAAGATTAAAGTACAACTTGTCTACTTACCCAGCATGTCTTTTGCGACAAATAAGAACATTGCATATGGTTGCGCTTTTAAGAAAAAAATAAGATGACAAATTGCAACTTTTGTTCATTCCTAGCATGAAATGTGATCTTTTTGTTTGGATAGAGGAACAATATGGCCAAGTAATTTGTTGACTTAGTGCCTGACAGCAGGGTACTAGTCTACCTGAGGAGAACAATGGGCGAGCTCACAGCTTTCACACCTTTACCTGCCAAGCCAGACAGCCAGCTTGGGTTCTGTTGATCAATAATAAACAAACTTTCAAGCATTGAAGTATCACACACACAATTATATAGCAGAATTCCAAGAAAGTTGGATTAAAACCATTTCACCTGTGTATCAAAGTAACAGTTAATGCACTTGGCTGAGAAGAAACTGACCCTGGGCAGTAACCCACATTTGGTCTTAATCAAAATCTGTCTGATTTGGTGGCAAAAATAATGACTGTGACTGTCAAGAAATTATTCCTCACTCCTTACAAATTTTTTGTATGTATTTGTATTATCATAGTTGTCAATGATTGTTCATATCGTACAGGGCTCAAGGTGTTCTAGGGACAATTGAAATTACATGTATATAAGAATGTGGGAGAAGGGGACAGTATGAAATAGGGAACCAATTTGAGTAACGTAGATTTTTAAAATACACATTGTATTAAAAAAACAAAATTGAAATAGATTACTGATGTATTTACTACCATCTATTTGTCTGATTTGTTAAACATTTAACAGTAATGCAGAATGTCCTTCTCATTTCAGCAATGTACAATTCTTAACCTAACAATAGTTTTTGAGCATACTGGCCGGACTATAGACATACTACATTATGATACTTCCTGTAGCATTACTATTTTAAAAGCAATGAGGTCAAAATAATCAACCTCCTTCTTTGGGGGAAACATGGTCAAGTTGTTTGGGTTTACTTAGCCCTGGTAAGACTTGGGAGGGATTGGGGCATTTATTTGAAAACAGTTTCTTGTGTTAGTCGAAATCAGATCATGTCAAAACTGTGTATAATTGGTGGGATACGAACGATTGAAACTGGACACTATTAAATCAGCTGTACTGTATCTATTTTCAAGGTTATTTGTACTCATGATGACAGCATAATTCAAACAGTGGCATTCAAATTAATTCTAACACACTGGAAACACTACACCCAATACACACCCTGCTTGCTTTCCCAGACAGTACCCCTACAGGGTGCCAGGTAATGTCTCACCTGGCAAGGTGGCACCCTTCCTGGGATGTTTTCACACTAGGTGGGGAGGGGGATATTATCGAACAATGGGTGAAATCTGGGAAACTTGGGGTCAAAGGTGATTGCTATGTGTTGCTAGGGGAGCCAACACCCACTTCGCTGGGGGTCTTCAAAGTGTCTTAATCCTCTGAGTTTGGCTGGTAGACTCAGCCTGGTTCAATCAATATCTTTACATACCAATTTTTGTCCATCACAAGAGGATGGAATGGGCAAAATTTTTGTCCGTCCCCAGCCTCAAAATTCCATCAAAGGACGGATGCTGGCTAGAGCCCTGCCCTGCAGGTGTAGAAGACTTACTTGAACTCCAGACACTTGGTGATCTCCTTCTGCAGGTGCATGACCTCGTACAGCAGGTTCTGCAGCTGCAGGTGGTAGCTGTCCACCTTCTGCTTGTGCTCGTGGGTCGTGTCGCGGGCCTTCTTACACCGCATGTGGGCCAATCTGTGCATTCATACATAGAATAAAATCACCTAATCAACAACATCCTCTTCTTCTTCAGTTAAGGTGGCCAACATCGTCTTGCCAACAGATCTGCCACACTGTTATGTGTCAGGTCAGAGTTCAGAAGTGGTTTTTGCTGATGATGATAAGTAATGTTAGAGTTATGTGATGTTGGGGGTGTGGGTGTGCAGTAGGTAGTTTGTTGTCTTGAGGTGGGCCACTTTTCCCCACATTGGTCCCATCTTATACCGCATGTGTACCAAACCTGTACAATCAGTATAAAATCATTATACCATCTAAACAGCTGTGGCTCACATAGCTAACTTAAAAATATGTAGAGCAGTTACTGAGGCAACTGGATATGATTTTGGATGTCTTTTGATGTTTTACGTAGAACCTCTGCCTTTTGTCAGTGACAGCTTTCCTCACACTCTATCAAAAATATTCCTGACTATGGAAAATCACTAAAATGTTTTCTGTTTAACCTGTTGAAAAACGAACCAACAAATGCTGAAAAAAAGGACCTCCTTGCCAAGGTTCTACCAATGTAAGAACTGTGGGTACTGTAACTGTATTTAAGTTCCCGGGGATTTAATTTCGTGGTAACGGGAAAAAGAACTTTTCGCAGTGGCTTTAAGTTTGTGGTAGCACCATGCACTGTAGTCTCTTACTGCCATGAAAAAATGTTTGCGGTGGTTTTAAGTTTGCGCACTTCGCGGTGAAGTGGCCATGGCACCATGAAAACCGCAAACATTAAACCACAGCGAAAGTTTCTGCATTTACAGTACAACATTCTAGGACTGACCTGTTGAGTTTTTTGAGAGTGATGAAGTGCATGCTGGCCTGGATTTTTCTCTCCGCAATCTCAGCAGCCTGCAGGTAGGCAAACAGATTCAGACCAAAAGTCCTATCCACAATATGCCATACAGACTTAATTTCATAGATAACTCATGAGGTGTAGTGCATTATACTCAAACATGTAGAATACCCTGCAGCACTAGATCCATAGGGCAAAACAACAGCCTTCACTGCATTCAAAAGTATAGTGGCAGTCAAATTTTTGAGACATCTTATATATGACTTTGTTATGGGTGTTGAATATTCATTTAGAAGTGAATATACTTCCCTATGTCTAGATTCAAATGTATCTGTTGCAAGCTAAACAAACATTGTACATACACAACAGGCTTTTGGTAGCTTTGTAATATTATTTTGATAATACAAAGAAGTTATTGGTAGAAATGTTGTTTCTGTACATACAGCATCCTTCCTGCCGCTGCCCCTGATCTCCTGGATCTCCTGCAGGAGTTGGCGGATCCCGTCGCAGGCGGTCTTGTACAAGTTCACGTCCCTGGCTGGGTCCCTCTGGGCAGCCTCCTCCTCCTCACTGGTTAGTGAAGCAGGCTCACCCTGAGGGGGGAACAGCAGGGATTGGGAACTTCAGACTTGTTTGCAACAAGAAAAAACTGTGAAGAAGCCAACTTTGGAACGACACGACGGCCTTCTTCTACTAGTAGCCTGATTTAATACCATCCTAGCTTCCGGAGTAACCGGAGGTTAGCAAGCTAAAGGATTGAGCCAGCGGTCACGAAGGAGGATGGTACTCAGGCTAGCCTCCTCCAAAAGTCTCAGGACAACTCAGCACCACATGAATTAGTACCATGCCAAGGATGAATCAGGTTGTAGCCCAATGTTGGTTAGAGTTATTAAGGGTTATGTTGTTGTTGAATGGGTTAGAATAATTTGAGTTAGACCTAAGTTTAGGGTTGGGGTTTATATAGGATTACAGGCCTCCTCTTGGTGGTGAGATGTCGAGAAACCATCCTGCTGATTCCTGGGTATAGTGATGATTTGTTCAGATATGTTAGGAGCAAGTAAATTAAGGACGAGTCAAAGCTGGCATCTTAGCAAACTTGCCCCCCTCCCCATACATCACAATCCCTTGAAGCAGCTTTGCCTCTTGCAACCAAGTGGCAGGACACAGCAAGAAAATAATTTGGGATTCTAGAGGTACCTGGCGATCTCCAGAATCCATCTTTGGCTTCTTAGAGTCTTTGTCGGTCAGATTGGAGGATGAATCCGTCCGAGACACGCGGACCATCGGGCGCTTCTTTCCCGCGGAGGACGCCATTTTCTCCTCATCTGCATAAACAGTTCACAATTTTCCTGCAAGCATTCACACCAGAAGTTGGCGACAGGAAACAAGGAGATTATCTAACAAACTTGCCTATGCAGTTTTGAAGTAAATATGGACTGGAGACTTAAATTTTCAATCAAATATGTCAGGTATTTGCAATAGTAGAGGACAAAGAAAGTTATCATCTCCCCCGAAATATTAGAATGGCATCGCCTAACTAGGTCAATGAACACATAGTCGCTGATTCGTATGTTGTGTAATGTCAGTTCAGATATCTTATTTTTCCTGAAGATTACGTGATAATCATAGCAAAAAGAGACATTAATTTAAATGATAAGATTTTTAATTGATAAAATGATTTGAATAACGGGTTTGAACAAAAGAAAAGTGCATTTAATCAAATTACAAACAGCTTCACCAAATGCTGAGCTTGTTTCTGTCTATCACTAGTTATTGACCCGCCTCACGGGGAAGAAAGTTGTGACGCAAGCGCGGGGACAACACAGAAAGTTTGAGGAGAATTGGTGGCGTTTCTGATGACTTTTTAGTCATCCACCAAGCCTAGAAATGCTGCGATTACAGCAGAGCGGCTTTCTGCTGCGATGTTGTCCACCCAAGACGACGACAGCTGTCCTTTCTGCACGGGACAAGAGTGTTTGGGCAGAGGAGGCGGGGCAGCCGAGCGAGAGAAATGTTGACCTGCAGTCCAAGATTCCCTTTGCCAGAGCCAAAGTCGGGCCTTTCTTCCAGGACAAACCGCGACTCGCCAACCTCTACCTGGAGGATGTGACCTTGAGATCTTACCTGAAAAGAGTCATGCCGAAAGAGGTAAATAAAGAAGTAAAGAGGTAAATAGAGAAGTATAAAAGGTACCTCAACCTTAAATCATCCTGCAACATTCCAGCCAATCCAGGGGTGTCCTTGACATGAACGAGAATGTTGACAAAATGTTCCTTTGATAATTTTGCCAACGTCCTCTAAAATGGTGCGAGATTGAAGAAGTAGAACAATAAAAAATGGATTTGAAAATAATAAATTAAGAGTTGGGATAGTCTCAAGTGTCAAACCTATGCATGGAAAAGGACCCAACATATATTTATGGTGAAGAGTAGAGGTTGACCTGGTATACTAAGTAGTAAGTACAGTATTGGCCAATAAAATGCAAGCCTGATGGCTGCTTCACCCCTTAGTGAAATGTCAAGAGTAATTGGAGCATATCAAGGAGCCTTTTATTTCTTGGAGGTTTCATACATTGCTGTATCCCTTATAGGTACTGCAAGCCATCACCCCAGACCTGAAGCAGTTTGGCCACCGTGTTGCCACCGACATCGGGGACCTGGGCCGTGAATGTGAGCTGAACCCGCCGTACCTGCAGCAGTACGATGCGTGGGGACGGAGGACGGACGAGGTGGTGACATGTCAGGCGTGGAGGACGTTACACGACATCTCAGCACAGGAGGGGATCATAGCCATACCGTATGAGAGGGAGTTTGGCCAGTGGAGGTATTCAAACATTGGTCATCAACCATACTCTATATTTAATATTGCGATTGATAACTCTAGTGGATGGGAAAAAGTGGTAGTTCATGGATTTTGATTTTGGCTGTGTGAGGAAAGTTCTTGCTGTCCTCTGCACAGTGATCAGATAATTGCGATGCATGAAATTTTAGCCGTTGAATAGTAACCTCTAGAATTAAGTTTGTGTTAAGCTTTGTAACAATGCTGCCTTATGTTATGAGTCACAGTATTCAGGGTTCAAATCTCAGAGCCTCCCTGTTACAAGGTGAAAAAATCTGATTAATTGATGTTGCTAATGGTACATGTTGTGTAAAGAACGAGATGGGCAAAGATCACTATTGATGGATGTCGTGGAGCCCCTACGACCACTGTGGTACTTTAAGTGAGAGTGAATGTATGTTTTGAGTGTTGATCATTCTCCCGTGTCCTTCCCAGCCGACTGTACCAAGTGGCCAAGCTCCACATGTTCAACCCAGCGTCAGGGCTTTACTCATGCCCCCTTGCAATGACGGATGGAGCTACAAAGGTGGCTGAGGTAAAATCAGATTTTCTAAAGCTACAACAGTACAAGTGCTGGCATCACTTCTCAAGTAGCCCAAGTAACTATGTGGTTAGCACGCAAAAGTATTGAGCCTGCGGTCACTACAGAGGATGGTACTCAGGCTACTTTTATAGTTGCTGACAAAGTAAGTGTCAAACTTTTGTAGATAAAGAATTGTAAAATTGAATGATAAAATCATCTCAAGAGCATCTTTGAATGGGAATTACAAAATCTTTTTAAGAGCATATTTGAATGGTTGCCTGTGCTCTCCTTGTTGCCATAGTCTACAGGAGACAGTGTCCTGATGCAGACAGCCTTCCCTCACCTGGTGTCACGGAACCCTGCACAGTTCTGGACATCAGGACAGTGGATGACAGAGAGGAGAGGGGGGTCTGATGTGGGTAAGTTATGAATATTGGACTCATTGGTTCTTTTATTTTGACATCAACTTGGCCCTTGGCTAAATAGATCAACTTTGCCTGACACCCAAGTCAACTCAGCCTAACATCCTAACCTTAACCAAGCCCAGTTGACCAGGGTGTTGGGCCGAGTTGGTAAACTTAAATGTAGATTGTCCTCATCCCGGTTGCAATGACCAGAATTCTGAATAGATTGTGAAGTCATAATGCTGTGCGTTGTTTGGCCATTCGATATCCTGATACAACCATACATGGTATATTGCACTATAAGAGTACAAGATGTCTGATCTGCTCTATGTACCTATGATGTTACAATGCTGTGCTGTCCTATGGTTGTTCTGAGCACAACAGCCAGCATATGGAGAGGAAACTCATCAGCTTGCTTCTTGCCAGTATTAACTTGTGAGTGTTTGTTGGCTATGAAGACATGTTAGATCGTAGTATTTGACAGTCTACGCCTCTTTTCAGCCAATGGTACAGAGACAGTTGCAGTCCCGCAGGAGGATGGTACCCACAGACTGTACGGGTACAAGTGGTTCTCCTCTGCTACTGATGCTGACATGACCCTGACTCTGGCCAGGGTGATGGACAGCAGTGGAGAGGTGGTACAGGTGGGTGACTTATAAGTATAACACACTCACTCACTTATCCGGTTTAGCGTCCGTTGTTCCCTGTTATAAGGTCATGATAAATATGTATATCAAGTTAGAATCAACCATAAGATCTTGTATCGAGTAAGCTTTTTGTCTGGTAAAGTAAAGTGGTCTTGTGGCTAATAACTTTTATTTTGGATCGTAAGTTCAGGAGTTAAAATCCAGACATAAGTGTCAGTGGACTGCACATATCTGAGCCTACTATCCTGTTTCTTGTATACAATGTATTAGTAATCTTCTACTTAACTGGTAGTCCACCAGGAGAGTATCCAACTGCTTTGAGAGAGCCATATGTTAGAAACTTTGCAGAACCCCCATATGCTTTTCACTGTGGGGTACAGTCTGCATGTGATGACCACAAATGTTTTTTAGTAATGTTATCAACTCACAACACTGTCTTTTCAGATACTGTAACAGTACATTGTAGACAGACAGGAATGATGAATTGACTTAAAACTTTTGCAGCTAAAAAGGCTGAATTGTCGTGTTATTTTTACATTGGAAAAACAGGCAGGATTTCAAATGCTAGCTTAACATCATCAAAAGCGTTCAGGTGACATCTGTATAACATTATACAATGTATTAGTAAACAGTGTTATTAATAAATTTTGCTATATGCTTCCCCTACTAGGGGACGCGAGGCCTGTCGTTGTTCTACCTTGAGACGAGGGACAGCAGTGGTCAGCTGAACAACATCCAGGTGCAGCGGCTCAAGAACAAGCTGGGAACCAGGCAGCTGCCAACTGGGGAGCTCCTGCTAGATGGCGCTGTTGCACACAAGGTGGGTCAAGCTATGATTCACACTAAGTCTTGTTCATTTGTTTATCTGAAAGATCTCCATTAGTGAGTACAACGGGAATACTATGCATCACTAGTCTTCCTGGAGTCATTAGACAAATGTATTACATAAAACAACACATTACATTAAGACTGTTTACACTTTTAATGTCACTTACAGCTAAAGATACACTAACACTCAAAGCATTACTAATGCTATACCTATGTATACTATGAAAAACATTGTTCAAAAGTAAAAGTAATACACACTCAAAGCCTTTTCTGTCCCTGTCCAGGGGTGCCTAAGCATTTGCACGATCCCTATGAAATTCGTACGAATATTATGTGATACACACGAATCACTATGCGAAAACGCACGAATATTATGAAATTCGCACGAATCACTATGCGAAATCGTACGAATTTTATGAAATTCGCACGAATCACTATGTGACACACACGAGCCTTATGTGATTTGCACGATCCTTATGCGAAATTGCGCAACCACTGGCGGGGTCACGTGACAAACGGAGCGGGATTTTCAAGATGGCGGCTTCGCCGCTTCGGCGACTGAAAATACGATGTAACACGCCGAAATGAAGCTAAACAGTAGCTCACAGGCTATCAAATACATCTTTGCGACGGTAAATGTCCATTCCATGCCTTGAAATATAAATATCTCGGGTAGAAACGCTCAAAATCATGCCTCCTCCCGGCCGCCGTTTTTGCATAAGGCTCGTGCAAATCACATAAGGCTCGTGTGTGTCACATAGTGATTCGTGCGAATTTCATAAAATTCGTACGATTTCGCGTAGTGATTCGTGCGAATTTCATAATATTCGTGCGTTTTCGCATAGTGATTCGTGTGTATCACATAATATTCGTACGAATTTCATAGGGTTCGTGCAAATGCTTAGGCACCCCTGCTGTCAGTTTTTTTAGCCCACGTTGTTAATTTTTGTTTGTTTGTCATTTTTGGCTTGTCATTTTAAGTCAGAAAGGTAAGATTTTTTTGGACAGATGGGATGAAATTTTTGTCTGACCCAACAAGCAAAGTTGCATAATTTGCTGGACAGAGGGATGAGTCCTTGAGACAGACTTTTACATATTATACTACTCTGTATGTAAAACTTCCTTGTGAAAAAAATGCTGGAAACTAGTTGAGTGATGACAGGAAGAATGGCAAGAGATGACAGTAATTACACTTTAGAAAATTTCTTAAGAAATTTGTCCACAATAAGTCAATCTTAAAAGCAGGAGAAGCAGCTTAGCTCTAATGATGACATGAAAAATTCTTACAACTCTTTTACACTCAATCCTTTCATATTCAAATCCAAGTTGTGCTCACAAAGTTTCTCAAACCTGTACAAGTAACCACCTTTATATAACTAACACAATATCACCTTTTATTGGTGGTTCTTCACATAACTTTCCCCAATGACACAAGCATTAGGAATGGACCACCTGTCTACATAGACCAGTTTTTATCAGACACCACATTTATGCTTTGTGTTTCTACAGGTATCAGATGATGGCCGAGGAGTGGCAGCTATAGCGGACATGCTGACCATCACCCGTATCCACAACTCTCTAATGGCATCGGGCTGTATGAGGAGACTGTTAAACCTGGCACGTGACTACAGCACCCGGAGGAGGGTGTTCGGAAAACTCATCTGTGAACATCCTCTTCACATGCAGACACTGGCTAGGCTGGAGGTACTCGTCATGAAATGAATTACATTCTGTACCTTCCTATATTCTAACTTACATCCTTACCATTTATGGCCAAGTTCCACTTCGTGTAAAACTAAAAGATTTTCTAGTGTTGGCTGCTTGAAGTGTACAAATTTGAGTGTGACATGTTATCACCGGTCACTTTCCAATAGTCATTTTCGAAATCAATCTGAAAAGCAGTTTGAGTATACGTAGTTTTTGTGTTAAACCTCTGACAGGATGTACAGGTGAGAGTTTTACAGTAACAGTTGTAAAAGTGCCCCCTCCATTGCCATGACAATTGAACCTTGGTTTTTCAAATTTTCCAGAGCCTCTAGAATGAAAGTGACCAATTTTTGTTGATGTTTTCCTTCCAGACAGAAACCAGAGGTGCCACATTGCTGGTTCTGGAGGTGGGGAGACTGCTGGGACTACAGGACTGTAAGATGGCATCCGAGCAGGATGAGCTGATGCTGAGACTCATCACTCCACTCACGAAACTCTACACAGCTAAACAGGTATGTTACTGGACTTAACTGCCTTTGTCAAGAAGGTTATGCATATTTGGGGCACATTGTTGATAAATTGTGGCAAAAACTGGAAATTTAAATTTGGGCCGCCCTATTGGCTTTTTACAGAGCTGAAGCAGAACTTTCAGTTTTCATATCTCATATCATGCCTCCTCATATTATGGACTATCATTGATACCTATCTGTTCTGTATTTGCATAGCCAGCACAACCACCCTTCAGCCTGAGGGTAACACACAAGGTTCAAACACATAACTATTCTATATGTATATGTTTATCATTCTAGTTGGATGAACCCAATATAATCTTTCCACATGTTAGAATTCTTACATTGTAAATGTTCTTAACTAACTCCCTTGCAGGCTGTGGCTTTGTGCTCAGAAGGTCTGGAGTCATTTGGAGGACAGGGGTACATAGAGGATACAGGACTGCCTACTTTCCTCAGAGATGCACAGGTATATATTATATAATATATGCCCTCCTTCAGTCAGTAATGACCATGGTAAAATCCTAATTGATAGACTGATAGTATCTTTGTTAATTCAATAGACTGTTTGATACAAACCTGGGGCATAAAGAAATCCCTTGAACTCTGAAAGAGCAATTGATCTTGAACCAGTTTGGATCTATGAACAATTGAGCTACTCTTCCACTTGTTGTAACAGAGAAGACAAACACTATGTATAGTAAATATAGGTTTATTGCACCAGGGAAATTCTCAACATGTACAATGAACAGACTACTAAGACCTTTTTCAGTCAGCCAAGTGACAACAGGCGGGATTCAAACTCATGACCTCTTGGTCCACAGACAGGGTCATTAACTGCTTGACTACACATGCTACTGTCTACCTGTTTTCATTGCCGTTATGTGATGTGTTCACTTTTCTTCCTTATCCCACTCCTGGATATTATCTTCTCAGGTTCTGAGTATCTGGGAGGGAACGACCAACGTTCTGTCTCACGATGTTCTGCGCAGCCTGGTAAAGACGAAGGGTGCCGTACTGCAGGCGTTTTACTCTGATGTAACCACTCGTCTCAAGCAGGCTGCTGCAAAAGATACTCTCAGGTACTATATCGTCACTTAACTGAATTCGTAATTACCTTTTTCCACCTAGCAGTTTTCCTTCTGATTGCAGATTACAGCTAATGCTCAATAAGATAGTGGGGAAACTATTCTATGTTGCCACCACATCATTACCTGAACTGACTTAGTGAGCTTATAGGAGACCATCATGTACACTTTGAAGTGCATAATTCATAATGAATGAATAAATGAATGAATATTTTATTGCACTTCAATAAAAACATTTTGCTTGGCTGAATTGTTTTTTTTTCATATGTTTGTTGATGCACATGCAATTAAATTCTAAGTTGTATGGGGAAATTTTTAGAGCCATTTTGCACTACTTCTTAAAAGGTCGGTTCTACCCTCTTTCCAGACCAAGCTGCCAGGTTGTGGAATCGGCCCTTCAGAAGACTGTTGGGTTTGCACAGAAGGCAGCCAGTCAGGACCCAGGCACACTGGAGGTGGCAGCCAGGGACTTCTCCTACAGTCTGGCTAGAATCTACATAGGTACGTGTCACAGCTGTTACAGAATCCTATAGGATTCAAGCATTTAGTTTGCACTTGTGCAATCCTACCCTCCTGTGCCAAGGAGAAAGTTACATCACAATGTTTGTAACAACACAGTAGTAGTAATAGTAGGCACTCGCCGGTCTTGTAGTACTAAATTTTACACAATGTACTTATTGTTTGTTTATACGCATCAACACATCTGACATAGAAATCACACAATAAAGAAATATTGGTTTAACAACTACAAGGACAAACAAAAAATTTGTTAGAAGCACCACATTTTTTTAATCTAAGGAGGATACTAGTAGTACATGCTTCATTTGTGAAAAGTAACAAGTATATCAAAATCTCACTCAAGGAAAAATCTTGTCCAATTGGGCGAGTGGGGGGTAGGGCATGAATTGTCCAATCAGCACTTTCACTTGCCCTGGACAATGGGTCTAGTGGACTTGTCCGACCCTGGAAAATAAATTGATTATTATTGGGAGCTACAATTGGTTTTGTATCTCTATGACAACTATAAACTAGGAGACCACACCCACTCAATGTGAGGTGATTTCTTACCTGTGTTACCTGTTGCCAGGTACACTGATGTTGGAACATGCCAGCTGGGACCAGGCCTCACCCACAGACACCACTGCAGCAGTCAGGTCAGATGTTACAACTCTCTTCTTTTTTTTCTTTTTGCATACCATGGACCACATTTCTGACTGATTATTAAAGCCAAGCCAGTGGATAAGTTCAAGATACAATGAATGAAGAGAAAAGCATTATCCAAAGCCCCTTGCTTCTGGCAAAGTACCGTAAACTCATCTGTGTCTGTGATTGAACCAATTCTGAGGCATGATACATTGAAAATGTATATTCCTGGAGTAATGAATTCATGGTGGAGTAATTTAAGGTTTACAGTATGTGGGCAATTATGGAGCATCTTGCTAGGGGAGGAAAGATGTGGGCAGTCAGGCAGCATCAAATAGGATAAAACAATACAAGTTCTTCAATATAACTTATGATCTGTATTGCTGATATAATCATTAGATAAAGTTTTCTTTTTGAAGTCAAATTTTCATCCGTTGTGGTATTTCCCAGGTGGTGCCAGCAGGATCTGTGTCCAGTGGTGACCTCTGACCTGTCTGGTTGCTATGGTAAAGAAGGCGTGGCCCAGGACACTTCTCTTGTTATGGAGGGGTACCAGAGGGATGCTTAGGCACTGTGATCAAAGACTTGAAATTAAATTTCTGTACATGTACTTGTAAATTTGGAAACAGAAAGTATATTAGAATTTTGGATTTTATAACAAATGTATATGTAAGAACAATGTGGGGCAGATTTACATTTAATTTATAGATGGCAGATGTTGGTCAAAGAGGTGTTGGTAAAGGGAGCAAGGAAAAGTGAACAATAGTTGTTGATGATAAAAAGCATTATGAATAAGAGGATTTAGGTAAAAGAGATAGGCTACATGAGAGATAATCTCTCTCTAAAATCAATAAACTATTTTTGTCGACCTTAATATTAATTATTCAGTATCCATTGTCAGTGGTAATGTAAGTAATTTGCACCCTGCACTTCAATATTCCGAATTTCAGTATTTTTTAAAGAAAGCTCTATGTGTAAATTACATTTTTTTGCTGTTGCTTACGCTGTGTTCTGATCATAAATGAAATTTCCCGATGCTTTAGGTTAACAATCTGCAGGTAAAGAAAATGTAAATACCTCTTGATTTTTCATATACAATGTACATGTAGCTGTTTGTGTCCCTAAAATTGTTTTGTGTGCATGTCTGTGTAATGTACATGTGTGTGTGTGTGTATTGGTGTCTATTTGTATTTGTGTGTTTGTGTGTGTCTGTATGTATGTATACAAACATGCGTCTATGCGTAGGATATCAAATAAACATTACAGTCATATCAGAGTGACACCAGCACACCACGCAGGCTTTTAGCCAGGCTCAGTTGGACGTGCATTTATTAAGATAACAAGGAAATGGATGCACTAGCTGCCCTTACACTGGGGAGCAAATCTTCTGACAAGCATAAAATTCTGTTTGACCAGAGATGCCACTGTGTCATTTGTGGTCACAGTCTTCTACTGTGACCTCTCTGACAGGAATATTTCCCCTCGTGATACCTTACAATACACCATTTTAACTTAAAATTCTCAAGAAATTTGCACCATAGATAGTGAATGCCCCCAGACCCCCCATACAATAGTGGCGCCTATATCACTTACCGCAACTCACCAAGAAATTTGGACCCCCTATTATAAAATCCTAGCTAAAAGCCTGACACCACATCCTAGGTGTGCATGTACTTTGATGTTTCCGATATTCACCAAGGAAAACCCATTACTGTAAGAAGTATATCTACAGGTAGACATCTCATTTCCCAGGGGTATTATGTTATAAAATGTTATAAAGCCTTCAACCGGGCAGTGACCTTCTGAAAGCAGTAGTAGCACCGGAGGCAGAATGAAGTCTCCTGTGTTCTCATTTGTGCTTCATTTGGTGCAGTTTCCACTCCAGGAGATGCCCACAGCCTTACTTAATGGCAATCACAGGGAGGAACGCTTGATGTAGGATGACACAAATTGGTTCTGATTTAAGATGTAGCCACAGTGTTTCGTGTTGTAAATGTTAGCAAAGCATGTCCTAACGTCGTTAAAACATTGGTTTTATGAGCTGTTGGCAGACTTGAATTATGTGCTGGGTGCGGGAAAGTGCAGGTACGAAAATTGCTCCATCTATTTCAGTGATTACCTACTACTATACTGATAACTCCTCACAAATAGGGTGCAGTCTGCACTCTTGTAGAAAATCGCCCCTTCACATGATGTGGTGATGGGATAATCCCCACCCGAGCGACATGCCCCCTGTTAGGATTATCAAGGGAGTGAATTATACCATGAAGCTCAAAGGTTATGAGGTAATCAGCAGTGCAGTGAGGCCAAGGAGAAAAATGTTTTGTTTCTGGGTGCCCAACCAACCCTTTCAAAAGTGCTGCCAACACCAGCCCTTTTTTTTGGGTCCACTGCAGGCAAGAGACTTGAAATTTTTAATCTCATATCATCTGAGTGAATTTGCTATGAAGCTCAAATGTTTTGAGGTAATCAGCAGTGCAGTGAGGCCAAGGAGAAAAATTTTGTTTTTGAGTACCCAACCAACCCTTTCAAAAACCCTGCCTACCCTAGCCCTTTTTTGGTCCACTGCTGGCAAGGGACTGAAATTTTCAATCTCACATCATCTGAGTGAATTTGCTTTGATGCTCAAAGGTTTTGAGGCAAACAGCAGTGTAGTGAGGCCAAGGAGAAAAACGTCTTGTGTCAACCCTTTCAAAAATCCTGCCAACCCTAGCCTTCTTTGTAGGTAAATAGTGGTGAACAACCTTAAGCCAACCGTACACACACCACGTCTTTAGAAAAGACGCTATAGCCGCATAGAACTACTTTATTCAAGCCCACCGCCCTAGCCTTTCTTGGATTGACTGTTGGCAAGGGACATTAAATTTACCATCTCATACCATCTGAGCAATGAAAACGTTGTAGATTCGTTAGCCAACACGTTTTCCTCATTTCTGTTGTATTATAGAACTGTGCAAGTGCAATTTATAATTGTATAAGCAAAATGTCATGTTCAAAATTCAAATTTTAGTCTTAATTCGTTAAAGAACTCCTAAGTACGGATTCTACATTTGTCAGAACGTAATGGGAAACACAACAGTTATTTTCCTAGGCCCAAGGGCGCTGTTAATGGCAGGCTTAAGCCGAGCATGACAATTTTGAGCCATTCCTAGGCACCATGGATTAATGAATTCCATGGCTTCATAAATTTAAGTAACATTCTGTAGCATACTGAACTAAAAATGGTGTATACTTTAGCCAAAGACTTTCAGTCTTATGTTAAGAAAGCACTTCTATTCAATTAGTAGCAATGGTCTTGATCAATGTGTAGTTTGCAATAATAAAAAAACGTCGTCCGGCCACTTATTAATGACAAACACATAAATACTAGTATACAAACACTGAGCTTTTATTTCAACGGTATTCAGGAACTTGTCGAGATGAGCAGGAAAAGACTTTCGTAAAAAGAAAAAAGGCCTGAAGTGGATCTGAGAATGATGTATCTGTATTCTATTGCCATATAGACGCTCAGTTTTTAGTCCACTCACCGTCGTGAAATTCGTGATGCAACTCTAAATGTGATGCGTTCTACGGTCATGTCCATCAATTCACGGTCCTGCTGGTTTTCTGCCTGTTTTACCGTGGTCATTAATACAATGAAAGAGCATTTTTTATAACAACAAAAAGGGCACACAATACACAATGGGCATTGCCTTCTGTTATGAAAGCACTTTAAAGCGCTTATGTTATGAGAGCATTGCTTTAAAGTCGATGTATTCTAGAATCTGAAAATCACAATGGACTGCAGCATACAGGTATTGATGTTGAGTCTGGCAGAGTGGAGAGGGCGTATGAAGAGTCTTCATAGCACGAGCGTGTACAACAGCCAATATCAATTGGCTTTGCGTAGGCAGATAGAGAGCGCAATGGAACCGTCGTGTCAGAGACGTAGGGGGCAAAAGATCCGGGAAACACATGGGGTCCTTGGTGGAACTGGATGTCAAATGATTTCTGACAAAACCCAAGGAGGTTGAAAGCTTTGTGACACTGACGAAAGATAACTGATGTTATCTGAAACGTCTGACCGTTTCCATAATCATATCCAGTTGCTTGAGTAACTGCTAGCTACCTGGCTTTTGCAAGATATAAATCGCATGCTGAAAACTTCAGTATTGATGGGTATACCTTCCAACTGGACATAACGTTACTCCTTACACATCCATGTGAATAGAAACAATCGAAAGTCAGAATACGTTGATAGTGGAGACATCAGATTGTGAATGTAGTGGTGGTGTTAACATTTACTATAGTTAAATTCTCCAACACAAATAAATAAACAAATAAACAAAATAAAACTTTCTTCAAGTGTACCATCTCACATATGACTGATCATGACTTGCTGCTAGTTGTTTCCACAGCGCTGCTCACACACACACACTCAAGTTGTTTCCTTTGCATAACGGGCAAACCACCAAGGAGTAATAGACAGTTTTTGCAGATTACCTGCCAACATTCTACTATATTCTCTCTCTCTCTCTCTCCCTCTCCCTCTCTCTCTCTCTCTCTCTCTCTCTCTCTCTCTCTCTCTCTCTCTCTCCCTGCTCTCTCACTATATATCCATCTATTTATCTATCTATCTCTATATCTCCCCCTCTCGGTTTGGATTCGCAAACGGAGATTTAAAAGTGCAGTCCACGTCCGTTGCGTGAGAGGCATACTATGTTGCCTAACAATATTACTAACAATGACATATACGGATGCTTAGGAGGTATCTGTAACAGATGTTGTCATTCGGAAGGCATTTCCGTCTATCCTTAAGGGAACAGTAAGAGCCTATGTATGACGTCAGCGGATGTTGGGGCCTGCCCGTGAACAACACCTGTCCTTGGTGCTGAATGTTATGAATAATGTTGAGGATAAAGATACATAGCAGTCATTCTCAATTCAGGTGAAGCCTTGTACTTTTTTCAAGTGATAGTGCAATGCAGCTTTGGTACGGCTTGTGGTTTGGCCAATCACACCAGATCATCCGTACTCTTCTTGATGAGTGTGCTGGGTTCTTCAATGTGCAGAGGTTTGACGCTTGGGGCTGTCGTCTTAGCCTGGTATCCAGCCGTTATATAGCTCAAGAGTATCTTCTCTCCTCTCCGCAATTACGGAGAGGAGAGAAGAGACTCGGGAGCTATATTACGGCTGGATACGGTAGTTGCGGAAAGAAGAGACTCGGGAGTGCAAAACTTAGACCGATGTCCCTTAATTCTCTTTCTAATCTTTATGAAGCATGAGTCGTGGACGGAGGATAAAGCTGGCTCAAGTGCTTGGGTCTGTACTCAAGAGTAACCCTGTAACAGTGTCTCAGGGGAGGAACTAACGTCATACTCGAATGATGATGAAGTTGTGTGACTACTTTTTAGGCACTTAGGCTGTTTTCAAGGTCTCTATGCACGTATTCTATGACCGGTGCCCTCTAGCTAATGTTACTTAGGATTAAAAAGGAGTATCTGGTGCGTGAAGAAAGTAGGACGCGCGGTGAATATTTCACACATGTTTGACAAACGCAGATGCGTTGGTTTGCATCTAGATGCTTTGTATCTATATAGGTGGTATAACAGCCCTTCGGCGTAACACACTAGATTCGCAGGCGCGCGGCGCAGCAGCAGATGGTTAACGTTGTATTACACTGAACGACCCGTCACACCTAACCTTTGCCCAGTTACCTGCAAGCGTTCTTAAAAACCATCCAGAGAAGATGCCACTATAGAAGATCTTGGAATTACTTTCGTGGCGAGGATATGGGCAGTTTGCAGTAACATCAGCAGCATTTTTCTTGGCATGGCATAGCTTTTTGATACCCGAATGGTGTTCTAATCGATCGGTGATGAGTCTGGAATTATTGGGGAATTAGGTCAAACGTGTTGTGCTTGATCTACCAATTTTCTCGCACGTGCACACATGTACACACGCACGCAGGCGCGCGCACACACAAACTCACACAAATAAGCAGACATATGTCATTTTATTGTTCTAACTTGCGAAAAGCATTCCCAAGCTGTCACCATTCGGTGCTAAAGTGTCGCCGGAAATTGCGAATTTTAATTCGTTTTGCATGGCAACAGGGCGCAAATGGGTGCAAGACGACGAACATCCTCGTATTTCAATGACGATTTCCTTGTGATTAATTTTTCCATTATGAACACTATTTTGTTTTAATTCAGTCTCAACACTGCGATTTTCAATTTCCTTCTCGTTAGGGCTTTATACGCATATGCGTCGCACGTCAGGAAAATTGACACGAATTTTGCGCCGTTCGGTGGGATTCAAGCTTTAATCAGACTCATACCCTGAAGAGAAATATCTTTATTTCAACCGTAATTCCGAATCCTTTTGAAACCCAGATGTTCTGACGAAGCTTTCAAGAAGGACACACAGAGTGAAAATGTGCCGTGACAGAACTTGCCCCATGGCGCCACTTCTTCATCCCACATAGAGTGACGCACGACGGCAATCGAATCATCTACTCACATAACATCCCGCCCAACTCTATCTATCTTGCAGAGAGGGGAAGACTTCATTTCAACCCGCAGATAAAATGGCAGGTGAACAGGTAATGAAATTGTCGCTCCCTAAAGAAGAAGTGTAAAACCGTCACCGTGTGTTAAACGTTTCCCGGTAATGAAATTGTCGCTCCCTAAAGAACAAGTTTAAAACCGGCAAACGTGTGTTAAACGTTTCCCGGCAATGAAATTGTCGCTCCCTAAAGAAGAAATGTCAAACCGATTACGTGTGTCAAACGATCCCGGCAATGAAATTGTTGCTCCCTAAAGAAGAAGTGTACAACCGGCAACGTGTGTCAAGCGTTCTCAGCAGAGAAATTGTCGATCCCCTAAAGAAGAAGACTTAGTGTAAAACCCGCCCCGTGTGTCAAACGATACCGGCAATGAAATTGTCGCTCCCCAAAGAAGAAGTGTAAAACCGGCAAACGTGTGTCAAACGTTTCCCGGCAATCAAATAGTTACAACCCATAAGAAAAATTGTAAAACCGGCAATGTGTGTCAAGCGATCCCGGCAATGAAATTGTTGCTCTCTAAAGAAGAAGTGTAAAACCGTCACCGTGTGTTAAACGTTTCCCGGTAATGAAATTGTCGCTCCCTAAAGAAGAAGTGTAAAACCGTCACCGTGTGTTAAACGATCCCGGCAATGAAATAGTTACTCCCTGAAGAAGAAGTGTAAAACCGGCAATGTGTGTCAAGCGATCTCAGCAGAGAAATTGTCGATCCCCTAAAGAAGAAGACTTAGTGTAAAACCGGCACTGTGTGTCAAACGATTCCGGCAATGAAATTGTCGATCCCCAAAGAAGAAGTGTAAAACCGACCACGATGGTCCAAAAGGGCATGAAAAATCCCCACTTGTGGGACATGAATATTGATGATAATTAGATGCCAATCACTGTTGTCGCCATTGGAAACTGTCCGTGATTGGTTGAAAATTTAAAAGGCGGGCCGTAGTGATGTTTATGTTACGATATCTCCCCTGTGTCAACGTCGCTATTCATATGCGTTACCTGCCGCTGGTTTCAATTGTTATTACATTTATTTAGCACGTTTTAACAATACCAATTCGTTGCCTGACTCAAAACCAACAGGAGTTTCAGTATAGTTTTGTCCATCTTATGGTCAAAATACCCAAAGATATTCCATCATCAAAAAAATATCAGCTCGCCGCTGGTGAAGTTGGACGATTTATGCTGGGTTTCGCCGGCAAAAGATTCAATATGGTGCTAGTAGCTAGTAGCTAATGGCAGCTTTGACCAAAACTCCTTGCTTGTAACTTACAGGGCAAAAGTACTGAATGCACACACCAAACGATTTCAGAGACTTTGATTTACAGTTGAAAACCTCGCTCCCAGCACAGGCACAAAGAGATGATTTGCATGAAAGTGCCCGCGAAGACAAAGGGGTGCTAATAAGGCTCTGTCATCTATGCCAACACCGCCTCATTATAGCTTCAAAACATCTCTTTTTCAGCGTGGAAACTCTGAATAAAGTGCACATTTCATTTTTTGACCGATATCTTCCGATCCTACCGATAAAATGAAACAAAAGCTACTCCATTTGAAAGAGCAAAAGCCGCCCGCCATCTTGGTTTTCGTATTTGTTTTTCTATCGGTGCGTTCAGGAATTATGGGAGAAAAAAGCATCGGTAAATAGGAACAGGATTTTAAATGTATCAGACATAAAAAACTACACAGTAGAAATTGATTTTAGAAAGTTTGAGCTTAGATAAGGGTATAAATGTTTGATTCCAACGTAAATGAGAAAAAAAAGTCGGTGGGGTTCAGAGTTCGGCGACCGAAAGTGACTTTTGCCACGTCCCGTGAACGCGGGGATTTAACCACTGTATTGCACTGACACTTTTTGAGTTTTACGTCGTTTCAAGGCTGACATTTTCATTTTTCATGTATGTACTTTTGTTGATTTATATCATAAACTAATCGATCGTAATCTTGGGAAATACTTCTGCTGCTTTCTGTATATATGCCGTGCGGCACTTCAGACCCGCCTGTGGGTGTGGCCTATTAGCATAGCAACGAGAAGAATAGCCTAGCAACGGACCAGCGTGGACACCGTGTTTCAAATGTTTCCGGCATTGAAATAGTTACTCCATAAAGAAGAATTGTAAAACCGTCACCGTGTGTTAAATGATCTCGGCAATGAAATTGTCGCTCACTGAAGAATAGGTTTAAAACCGTCACCGTGTTTCAAACGTTTCCGGCAATGAAATTGTTGCTCCCTAAAGAAGACGTGCAAAACCGGCACCCTGTGTCAAACGGTCCCGCAAGGCCTTATAGATCAAATCCAGTTGTAACTAGAGTTCCTCGAACACATATCTTCGCCAAATAAACAATTTCTATGGAAGATCGTTCTTTTTGAATGATTAATGTGTATAAGTCCATATGTTATCTAGTCACATGTAGTGGTTGGTTGGATTATGAACATTGTGAGTAGATTAGTCTATTCTGTTGGTGTACATAATGCAGCAAATTTTTTGGCGATGTGAATGAATGTCTTTGCATAATCAGAACAATTTGTACAGGTATGAGGTTACTGTTCTATTTTGTGTTGTCATAATTACTTTCGGAGAGCTGGTTATGTTTTGGGTAGCGTTTGTATGTATGTTTGTATGTATGTATGTATGTATGTATGTATGTATGTATGTATGTAGAAACCAGCAAATTGAAGACCGGCTGAATGGATTGAAGTGATATTTGGTATGTGGGTAGGTCTTGGAAACCTGGAAACCACAGGAAGTCACGCCGATAATTGCATTCGTCACTCACCAAACCCCGGCCACTGTTGTTCCTTCCAATTTACGGAACTTTTTAACTCACCAAGGGTCATCTAAGGGCCATATGTAAGGATTGCTACGACCCCCGCCTTGGTGAACGTTTGTTTCAATCTCATGAAAATAGAAAGTAAAGTTTTGCAGTAGCGAGTTAAGTCAGAGGTATATTACAGAGTCTAAGGTTATGATTTCTGCGACTGTCCGATGACAGCCGCCTGTCACCTTTGGCGATTTGTATTTCTCGCAATGATGTCAGTTCTTTCTAGCCGACCTTTCCCTTACAACATGACATCTCTGTTAAGAGTTGAGGAATGCGTGGATAATTGACGGTGACCCTTTTGACCTAAGTGCTGTTCTTCAACATGTTGGGTTTGTCTTGTCCCAGCACTTGGTCACTTGTTGTTTTAACCTAGTTCACAGATGTAAGTACTATGTGTTACAAGCCGTCATTGTTCAATTATGTTATATTACTGACTTTACATAGTGCTTATTCGTTTGTTTAGACCCATGTTGTGTTACTGGCACATGGAACACCAAGTTTCCTTGCAGTCCATCATAAGAAAATACACCTGAAGTGTCTCGTAGATATTAGCTCTACATCTTTATATCAAGTGATATTCGTCAAGTTCCCTCTACTACATTTTTACCGTTCCCATGATATAGTGTTGCTTTTATTGTTGATCTGTATATAGATATAAGCAACACTTGTATATAGATATGTTATATTTCAACTGCTATGAATCCTTTGCTGTGTGCCGTCGTATTGACATCAATTCAGCAAGCTATTTAATTGCTTAATTTTATAGATACGTGTTGGACACGGTCAGGCTTTGTATTTTGCTAACATGAACCATGACCATTTATAGGCATTTTTTCAGCCAGTAGTCTCTACCAGACTCCAGCCTGGCGGAATAGTACACGGATGACCTAGTAACATCCCTGGTCAATCAGAATTTCATGCTTCCAAGACAACGTCTGTTTATCAGGGAGCCTCTGCTTCCACTGGCTCTTTTGACCTACTTTTTCTCTATTTTTAGACATCTATGGGCCGATTCAAGTCCTTTCAGGTGACTCCGTCACAAGTATTTTTCAACCGTTATAGAAGTTTCCCTAAGTAATTATATTAAATTTTATTAAATACAGAGTGATTTATATAATTTGCATCTCATTATGTTGATAATCATCCAAAGTACCTACCTACCAAAAACAAAAAAAATATTCATCAATCCCCTCAGGAGTTATCCATCTAAAAAGTTACGAAATATAACACCCACTGCAATTCCAAACAAGCTGCTAGGGGGCCAAAATTAGACCATTGACTCCTAGTACCAACAGCTATCCACCAGTAAAAAATCACGAACCTGGCACTTCTGGAAAATTTAGGCGCAAACTTTGATGCTCACTTGCAGTACCAAAACAATTTGCCAGGAGGCCCATTATCGAACTTGACCTTCCTTTCTGTGTCCCCTACCTATCAACCAAATATCATTAACATCCATCAAGAACATCTCGAGTTATCTTGCTTACAGACAAACGCACTTACATACAAAGCCAGCTACAGCACCAAAGGTAAAAGGTAGCTAAACCATTCTCGCACATGGCAATCCTTTCCACAACCACTACAGACCTGCCAAATATCGTGGAAATCGCCCAGCTACATTTTGACTTATGCCTCCCGAAAAAACACCAAAAAAAATACCAAGCTCGCTAATGTACCATAGGAAAACGCCAGGTAACCCATTTTCGAACTAGGCATGCCTTTAAACAACCGCTACACACCTGCAAAAAATAAAAAAGTTCCATCCACAATTTCTCGAGTTATATCCTGTTGACCTACATACAGACCCAAGTCGGCAAAAACATAAGCTTCTTGGCGAAGCTAATGATTCAACTAAGGTCTTGTTTAGGAGGAGAAGCCGCCTACAAGAGTAGTCATGGTGACAGCAGGTTGTGACTTAATTTCACATTGGATTGTCTACTACGTGGTACATATGTATGGTCACTTCGTTACAGTGGGGCCACGGTTTACAATTAAAAAAAACGTAGTTGCATAAACAAACTAGAGTTCCACGAACACATACCTTTGCCAAATAACAAGGTTTGTTATGTAGAATGATGTCTGTAGACAAATGCGTTACTCATTTCATTTTCTTTATAATCATATGCTTGGAGTTGGTTTATAAAATTTCAACATTGATTATGCAAATTAGATCCCAAGTTACCATTAATCGATATCAAATTGTATCAAGTATTACTTAAGCTATCAGCATACCAAAAATCATGATGATCCTTTGATCCATTCTTGACTTATTCTCTTTCAGTCTTTAATAAAATACACCCCTTACTCTCTTCCCTCTTTCTCAGTTACATATGTGACAACTTTGATGAAAGTACTATAATGAAATGCAGTGGGTTTTGTACTTTTCCTAATTGATTATGCAAATTAGCTGTTGATTTGCATAATTGGTATCTCATTATGTAGGTCTTCACTTACGCTACCTAAATACCAAAAAACATGATGATCCGTCAACATGTTCATATTTTCTCATTAATAATGCAAATGAGGTCATCATTTGCATAATTGATATCTATAGCCATTTCTCTCCTTCCCAGCTACATATGTGACAAGTTTGAAAGTCCTATCATGGAATGCTGTGGATTTATAAATTTTCCTAATTAATTATGCAAATGAGCTGTTGATGTGCATAATTAGTATATCATTATGTAAGTCATCACTCATTCTATCTACATACCAAAAATCATGACGATCCGTCAACAAGTTGTAGAGTTATTTCGTCCAAAGTTGAGTTTCTGCTGCAGTACCTTAGCAAGCCGCTAGGGGGTCCATTATCAAACTTGACCTTTGTTTCCCGATCCCTACCCACCTACCAAATATCATCAGGATCCATCCCAGGCTTCTCGAGTTATGCTGTTAACACACACACAGACACACAAACACATCCAAAACCTAACCTTAGCCATTCTGGCAAAGGTAAAATTGTCGCAGTGGTTTTAGTCTATTGTCCAGGTTTGTGCGGCAACCCCTCAGCTCTAAAACCATAACTCCACAAATGTGCATTTTAGTTGTATGAAACTGTTCAGAAGTCACCCTCAAGCTTAAAGCATCGAGAAACAAGTACCATTTCCACCACCCTGTCACAATTGCAAGGGGGTAGGCACTACTTCTAAATTTGCACAAAGCCCACCATACCACATATTTATCTAGAAAATTTTATATAATATTCCCTGGAGAATCCCTTCTTTACTTTTTTGTAGACAGTCAATGAAAACATGTCTGTATATATATATCTTTCAACCACATTTTCAACAATGTACATTATGTACTTATTGTCTAACTGTGAATTCAGACATCCATAGAAAAAAGTAACCGATATTGTTTCAAATTTCCCTTACGCCTTGTAACCTGAATTCCTTACAGCTGTTCATCAGTTCATATTCAATTTGATGACAGAGTGATAACACGCCTACTCACAATAGGGGATGTGTTAAAAAGTCTGAATGTTTGAAGTGTAGCCACAACTTGACTGTACATTAGATATATGTAAGTCAATTGGGAACAATGTCCCAAGCTCTGCTCTACTACCTCATGTTCCTTGTATCTCTATGTACACCCAAAAGATTTTCCACAAAATCACCTCTGTGTAATTTCTGCTGGGCAATTGTCTTCTGAATTAGCTCTGCCCCAAATCTCACAACCATATGATATAAAAGGTAAGATACATGTTCTACATAGTTCAAGCTGACTCTTTGGAGACAGACTTGAATGCATGAAGGCTTTGAGACTGAAAATGGCTTTTAAAAGACTACTGCAAGGACAGCTCAAATTGAGACCATGTAGTGAAAAGAGAGATGACAGTGTACCTTGACCTCTCAAACTCAAAGGAAGGAGAAGAATACAGACTAAGACCATTGTTATGTACATAAGCCCATCATTTTGGCTTGCCAAGTTGATCATATGGCCTAAGGGTCAACTAACACATTTGCAAGGTCTGACCTTTACACCTCTGAAATATCAGGTTGCTCACAGTACTGACTGATCATAGGCCAGTCCATGGACCAGGAACCCCTCAACTGTGCTGACAGCTGCTAAGGTGGAGTGGGGTTGTACTGACAGAAGTTTTCGACAAGAATGCCCCTGCTATCCCTACACTAGCCGCTAGGGGGCCCAAACTTATGTCACTAACTCCTGAGCACAACAACTATCTAACACCCGAAACTCGTGGCCATACCATGTTCAGAAGATGGAAAAACACACCCGGAAGTTGCGCTGCAGTACCAAGGGAAGCCGCTAGGGGGCCCATTATCGAACTCCCCCTTCGTTTCCCAGACCCCTACCCACCCACCAAATACCAGCTGCATCCGTCAAAGTCTTCTTGAGTTATGCTGTCCGCAGACAAAAGTTTGCAATTAAACCGGCGCCTGCACTTCCATGAAAGCCGCTAGGGGGCCCAAACTCGCAGCAATCACTCCCTGCTTTAAGGGCTCCCTAACGCTCAAAAATCACGACCGCAGCATGTCCGGAATGCGAGATATCAAGCATGCAGGTCCTGCTGCAGTACCTTAGCAAGCCGCTAGGAGGCCCATTATCGAACTCGACCTTCGTCTTCCACACCCCTACCCACCCACCAAATATCAGCTGCATCCATCGAAGTCCTCTCGAGTTATGCTGCTCACAAACGGGGAGAACCACACCACCAAACCGAAAACATAACCTTAGCCATTCTGGCAAAGGTAACAAAACTTGAAGTACAAAAATAGTATTAATGACAACATAGACAAATAATAAAGAATCACAATAAAGACACTTTTCAAGACGGTGAATCTTTTCAAAGGTAGTGTTTACACTACCAGATTATCTTCGTTTTACACCGATTTTATAGTGCGAGAATGATTATTCTACAATGATGTTAGGAAGGCTTTCTAATTCTATAACGTTAGTAACTTTCCACATCCAGTCAGCTTTCCATTGTAACACGTCCTTCTGCGACCTACCGCTGTTTTCCCTCTGCTAAGCGGATGTTTTCGCGGTTTTGCATTCCCTCCACACTTATCGAATCGCACAGCACTGCACAAATGCGTCAGCTTGCTTGCGTGAGTTTTCTGCGAGGATAAGTACATATCAAGGTTCGTTTGGCACGCCTGGTGAATTTTCGGATCGATCCACCACTATACAGGGCTCTATAAGCGGCCTTCTCTTTCGTCTACATAATCTGTGCTAATTGTAGTGACGCACGTACTTTATTACCCGGTGTTTATACGTGTATTATGTTACCACAGAAGGCGTGGTACGTCAGGAATCGGCAAGGCTCCAGGGAGGTAGATTGACTGAATTGTTTTGAAGACAAATCTCTCGCGTTTTCGTCACCAAGAGAAAGTGAACAGGGGGTTGCCTTGGTGCAAAAATCGCCCTTGCACGACATAAGCACTGTTTAAGCAGCCTCTGTGGAAATGTGCTTTGTTATAGTTTGTAGGGCGATGCTTAAAATGTGCTTCACATACAGAATGCTAAGGAGATATTACAGCTAACTGATACTCCAGGGAGGTAGATTGACTGACTTGTTTTGAAGACAAATCTCTCGCGTTTCCGTCACTAAGAGAAAGTGAACAGGGGGTTGCCTTGGCGCAAAAATCGCTCTTAACGTTATATGACGTAAGCAGTCTCTGCGGAAATAGGCTTGGTAGGGCGATATGCTTTAAATGTGCATTACATACACAATGCTACGGAGGAATTACAGCTAACGTTGATATTTCATGAAAGCTTAAGAAACTACGGTTAACTTTGCGCAAAAGCGCGCGTCTTGACAATAAGAACATACAGAGAACATTATGTTGCCAAAATACCGGCGGACGACAATCGATGCTTATTGAAAAATTTGATGACCTTTGATGACCTTTCTTTGTCGGGTTACAGCAGCTGCTTAACCTTTGAATTATATCAAGTCAATTCCAGACGCGCAGAGCGTGTCTGAATTTGATCGAATATAGATCCCCCTTTCCTGCTCCATATGGACTGTTCCACCCACACTATCTAACAAAAAGGGCAGGGTCCGCCCCCTCACTCGCACTTCTACTGTTCCAATATGGCTGCGGCGGTGCAGGGCTGGGCGGGTTCCACTCCGTAACGTAAAGAAGATGGCAAAGAACACCACGATCTATCTGCGGATCAGCGAGGCCAAGAACCTGCCTCCTAGAGACGCCATCCTTGGGTGAGTAGAGCCCTAGTATACAGCCCCATTTTTTCTGTATAGTTTCCCTAGCATGCGTGATTTTTGCGCTTGTGGGATGAGGATTCACAATGCGGTATTATATTGGAGAACCCACAACACGCTCGCAACCGTAATGTGTATTGTGCATGGTTGTTGACGCACCGGAAGCTACGGTTGGTACGGAAACATTGTTAGCTGACAGAATTAATGTTTCATTGTATCGCAAACGATTTTTGTGTCAGCTTTTCGTGACGTTCTGTATTTTCCTCTGCCATTTTCAGGCCGGGAACTGGAGATCCGTATTGCACGGTGAAGGTGGACAATGAAACCGTAGCAAGGTAAGCTATTTACTAGGCGAAATCCTATATTAATAAAGCTGATGTTTTTAAATCATAGAAAGACAGGAAAATCGTATTAAAGAATAGAATAGATCACGAAGTTGATACACGTATCAGGTGTCATTGCTTTTCATTTACATGCAAGGTGTCAAATTTCGCTGCCAGAAACAAGGTACTGAAAGTCGTGTTGTAGGACGATGTGCTTTCCTCTACACAGGAAGTCAACTAAACAAAGCGTCTCTCTTGTTGGTTGTTGCCTCTACCAAAGGGCATTTTATCACTGTGGAGTAAAATCATCTTTTTTAAGTGTTGAAAGATCTTTTACAATTTTTTGGATAAAAAAGATTTCCTGAAATGTAGTCAATTTAAACATGACAGCCAAGCCTCATATCAACAAACTGTATGAAAATTCATTTAAACTTGTTTTAGTTGGCTTGTTATCTAACCATCTAATAATGAAAATGTTAATTTCTTGGTAGGGGTGAAATAACTACTTCACACTCAATTAGAATTTTTAGAAAAGAAGCCCGTTTGTCATGTTGCTGCATGTGAAAATGGAATGTTATTGACTTACATGTCTTACATTGAACAACATAAAATATTTCCTATGATGTTGAACTTGTGACCATGCACACATGCCACCCACTTGACATTATGTTGTGTACTTGACCCTATTTAACACAACCTTTACAAATGCCCCTTGGTATTACAAGGCCGTATGGCAGCAGCTGCCTACGTTATATAACAGTGTTACATGCATATCAAATAGTTTGCCTTACCAATGCCTTTTGTATCTAATCTTATGCTCTTGACAATAACAAGTTCAAGAAATTGGTAGAAGTGATACTGTAAATTAATGTACACTTGCAGGAACTTGATTTTGCAGTAGAAGGGAAAGGAGATTTTTAGGTGCACATGTTTTATCTTTGCAGTTGAAACAATCCTGTCATCATGATACCAGGAATATGTGTTTCTATTGTATTACTACTAACAGGTCACCACAAAAAAAGCCACACCGAAAACACTTCATGACCTACAGAATTTTGAATATACTGTGTTGTCCCTGTAATGTGAAGTGATGGTTGTTGTATTTCTGGTGACAGTAGGTCTGACTGGGATGGTCCTGTAGCTCAACTGGTAGTAGCCTCAGTTAAGCTCCTGGTTCAAGTTACTTGGTAACTGGAAGACCACAGTTCAATCCTGGGAAGGGCATCTCAAATTGGAGCTGTTTCAATAGATGTAGAATGGGGGTCCTGTATATAAGGAGATGCCTTGAGCATGTTGAACAGGAAGGGCTAGCAGCCCCTCCCTGTAAAAATATACATTGCTTCTGAAACAGCAGGGAAACATGCTGCCTTATGTGGCGCTACAAAGGTCTGAACAAATGTAGATCTGTGTTGCGCATGAGCTCATTGGAACCCAATCACAGCATTATCATTAAGCCTGTACCACTTAGGCAGTAGATAAACATTACATGTTTGATCAGCTTTTAAGGCCCTCTGCGGTGCAGTTTATGTTGGCCAGTACTAATGGTCATTGGGTAGACGGAATGAAGGCAAGATTAATGTTGAGATGGGTTTTATTTCAATTCTCAAGCTCAACATTAACAATTCATTTTCTAATTGTCAATGGGTAAGAGATGCCTATAAATTCTGGATTTCCCAATTAACATAAATCCTGAAATGTTCTCAGTGGTTTTAATGTTGCGGATTTGCGTGCATATACATGTATATTTCAAATTCATTACTACTGTACCACAGTATCGTTTTAATCACATACACAAAACACAGCAAAATGTCCTTTCCCCATATACTATGAAATTGACTCCCAGCAAAAAGACAGGAATGAATGATTAACCAAGCTGTTTCAACTTGATCTCTGAGTAAAGAGCTTGTTTGTCAGAATTAAAGCCACAACTTGTTTTCGTTTTTCTTTCAAATCATTTTTTTCTGTACGTATCAGTAATGTTATTGCAGCTATAATGGACAGTGCCAATTAGTAGCAGACAGCATGATAGCTGCCCAGACATGCATGTGCCATGGGACAGTCTTACACGCTAGCAGGGCCAGCGTTATGAGAACTTACGCCAATTACTTAGGCCCAACTAATTGGTTTTATGGATGTAAGACGTCCTCTTGCAAAAATACAGTAATTTGCTGTAATGATTAGCCAAGCTGTTTCGACTTGAACTTGAACTAAAGAGCTTGTTTGTCAGAATCAACAGCTATGACTGGTTTGCGTGCGTTTTTCTTTCAAACCATTTTTTCTTTACATGTCAATAGTGCCATTGCATTAATGCTCAGTGCCTATTAATGTTGGTATGTTACGCCGAAAGGCGGTTATGCCGGCTATATAGACACAGATACAGAATAAGTAGTAGACGGCATGATAGCTGCACAGACATAAATGTTACCATGGGACAGGCTTACATGCTACCGGCACCAGCGTTATGACAACTGACGCTGTACTCAGACTACACTAATTGATTTTATGGGTGACATCCTTCCTTGAAAATCCCGGCTCTGAGTGAGAGTGCAATAAAGAATATCGACCTTCATTGCAAATTAATCAATTACAATGTACGATGTTGTTTATCATTTTTCTGTCGCAACATTTTCAAAGTGTTACATAGAAGAGACTGTAGAACAATTTTTGACAGTTTCATAGTCAACTCTCATCACTCCCATTCATTAAGGCTAACGTCACATTTCCATCGAGGCTTGTCCGGGCTGTTTGTGGAAACGAAGAATAGAGATCTATACATAAAATATAAATGCCCAAGACTGTTCTATCTATGTTTTGTGCATAGTTATGTTTCGTTTCCGAAGCTGCCCTGCCAGGCCCCGGTTTGGAAATGTGACTCACGCCTAAAAGAGGCAATATTTTGAGTTCCAGGACAGAGGTTAAAATAAGCTCAAGCATAGATGTTATACAAAAAATCCTGTTCGTTTGGCCTTCATAGAAAAAAATTATAATCTCATCTCGCGGGATGCCCGCAAATATCCAATTTTTTCAGTGCAATAGTATTATCCACACACAAGATCTAAATTGAACATTCAAATCTGCAATAGAGCATCATACCCAAGGAGATTACACCACACAATATGGGGTGATGATGATATTAAGGGACCATTGTAATGAAAAATAGATGTAATATTCAGTCAATGAACCATTTGAATGTTATGAACTGTAAATTGACTTATTTTTGCTTGAAGTTAATTTCATGGTAGAAAGGGAATTTTTTTGCGGTCCATCACGTTCTACAGAGCATGAAGAGACTCCTTTTACACAGCCATTGCTTTTACTTCATTGACATTTTGGTTTCGGTGAAATAAAGCGTTGGTTGTGTAAAAGGAGTCATAGGCTAGTTGGGCAGCCCTGGCTGTGTGTTCGGTGCAGCCATAGGCTAGTTGGGCAGCCCTGGCTGTGTGTTCGGTGCAGCCAAACCAATAAATAAATAAATAAAAGGAGTCTTGACTTCATGCACAGAGACGTACCAACCTGATGAAACTATTCACAGAGATCTCATCTACAGTAGTGATACATTTGCAATGCATATTCCCTGTGTAAGGAATCCTTCAATAATAGAACTACAGACAGCAAGCATTTAAGATCTACAGTTGTAGCGTTTTGCCAAAAAGCAGTTACTCTAGCAACTGGATATGTTCTGGAAATGGTCAGACATTTCAGACCACATCCACTGTCCTTTGTCAGTGACACCAAGCAAGGCTGGTTGGGGAGCAGGTTTTATACCCTACCTAACCTTCATTGATGTGCAGTAGAGTTAGCCAGTATAGCACTGGCAGATGATAATGGTGATGATGATGATGACGATGATGAGCAGTAACTGGTAGTAGAGGTATAGCATGCACTAGTCTTGCCAAGAGAAAGGAAAACATTACGTTGTACAAGATTTATGTGAATATCAACATAGTCCATGATAGCATCTTAATGCAGATCCTTTTATTTGTTTTGGTAACAAAAGAACAGCCATTTATGATACAATTTTTGTAAAGGACTCAAACAAACCTGGAAGGGTTTTACAGGGATAAGAATGTTGGTGCAAAAGCTTTTATCAGCTCAACAGTCTGTTACAGTTTTTTTAGTCACTTTTCTATTATTTTCCTGTTACTTTCTGCATGTGCACAGATTTCATTCTAGTTGTCAAACAAGCTGCATTATTGAATCTGTGGGACATTTATTCTCCTTGTTTAATCATAGCAAAACAACAGGCTTGACGCTTCCTCCCAGCAATACTAGTACTACCTTTGTCTTATCATTTTGTATTGAGGTCAGTCACCCTAAACATTAGTTGAAAAAGAATCTACCATTTATATCCAGACATTCTGTGCAAAGCTAGACAATTGCATTAGGTCACTGGTCAATAAAACATCTGCCTATCTTTTATCTATCTATTCTGGGTGCATCAGAAAATCAATGAGAGATATCATACATCCGGAAATAGGTCAATTTTTGCATATCAAATATTTATATATAGATATGTTTTTTCTTTTGTCAAGTTACCAAATATACATGGTTCTTGAACTACAGTGTATATGTGGTGACAGCTGTTTTTGAGAGTTGCTCTAAGGGCACATTTCTGCTTGTGCTTTAGTAATTTCTGAATTGTCTATGGCAGAAATGTCTTGTCTGAAATATGGTACTTGTAACCACCACAAGAAAGGCCAATGTATTTTCCAAGCCTCAGGTTGTTTCATTGATTGATGAACAGGATAAAAAAAAGATGCTTCAATGGATCTTCCTTTTTTGGTTTTGATAGGTAATGATTAAGAAAAATAGCACCTCAATGTTGAAGTCTTTCTTTCAAACTGCAACCACAGTTATTTCTTCTTCTTTTTTCAGTAGTCCTAAGTACTGACATACACATAAGAGTGGGGAAATTTTGCAACTACATCAATGGTTGTAATATGAGTAACATGTATTGGTTTTTGAGACGAAGTAATATTATTTGTCTGGTCCTTAAGGCGTCATCTGTTTTATACAGTGGATGCCTTCAGTAGACATGGTTTGTCCTGGATGTCTGAATCTGATAGATTGTACCTAGCAGACACCGCAGTGTCTGGTTTGGCCTTACTGACAAATTTCAGTCCTTGAAAATATCTAGCTCAGGGCTCTGACTTGGAAAGGAAGTCTTGAAGAAAAGTAAAGTGAGAGAGGGGATCATTCAATCATTTTCAAATGCTGGCAGATATGACAACTTTAACAAATGAGCAGTCATACAAAGTACATATATTATTCATATTAGGAATCAGGTTATGTATTATTACTTCTGGGAAGAGTATTATTAGTTTGTGTGTGTGTGTGTGTGTGTGTGTGTGTGTGTGTGTGTGTGTGTGTGTGTGTGTGTGTGTGTATGCATGTGTGTGTGTGTATGTGTGTGTGTGTGTGAGTGTGTGTTTGTGTGTATGTGTGTGTGTTTGTGTGGGTGTGTATGCATCAGTGTGTATGGGGTTAAGGTCAAGAGTGATGTACACACTATATAAGCTGGGTTCTCAAAACCCTTTTTAAAACCCTTCTTACCAAATGTATTGTTTAGAGCCCCACTCACAGATGTTAACTGTATATAACTCCTTATAGAATAGCTAAGTCTTCCCCCCTCAGTGTTAGTGGCACAGTCCTGTATGAGTACTTGTGAAAACCACATCTGGCAGGAATTAGACAAATGAACGTACGCAAGGATTTCCAAGGCTACGAATTAAACTGGAAAATGCACTCAGCCTCAGCCTTGAAAAATAGCCCATGTGTAATTGGTATGCCTTTGCTGCATGTTGGCCCGACTAATACCAATGGCACTCAGCAATGTGCAAAGTGTTGTGGTAATCCATCAAAGCTTTAAAGGATTTCTGTACAGTAATCTGTTTTGTTTGAAAGAAACTACAGTTTGAAAGGAAAGATGCTCATAAACTCAAGATTGCAGGCACTTCTTCCAAAGACCATTGCCACTACCTACTTACTAAGCTACTGTTAAGTGACCACTACAGGTACTTAAAGACAAATGGTCACAGTTGGCAATCAGCCAGTCTAGACATGATTCTGAATGCTTGGGTCAATGGGGTAAAAGATATAACTGAGACCAGCAAGAAGTGGCCCAATGACCAGGTAGTCCTTATGCAGTGGCAGTCACTAGTACAGGCTTGACAGCATTCTACCTTGAAGTTCCAAGAAACCAATCAACAGTGGAAAGATGAAAGTTTTGTAATTGTGATTAAAGCAGCCACTGCATTGGTTTAGGTTTCAAGATCTAGAGGACATCATGATTGTGACTGTCATAGAATGTTTTGTCACAAAAACAAATTTCAAATCTATCCTAAGATCCTTCCAAAGCACAGCCTCTCTCTACTTTAATTGAAGTGACTTCATTCTGAGAGAGGTACCGGTCAGATTGATTGGTTTCCTAGTTCAGACCGTATTTTCCCTAGCCACAGGTATTAATTTTACACATTTAGTAAGCCACCATGGATTAAAGTGTAAAAGCATAATGGATCTGTTTTACACCTTGTTTTGTCATTTCCTGATACACTACATCAAATAAATGTTCGACATAATCATATTGCGTAGGTTACCATGGTAATTGATAGAGAGTTCAAGCCCACTATTGCCATTGATAATCTCCCACCTGGCATATGCAAACTATGTTAGGTGCAAAACCACATGTTTGATATGCCTATGTTAACACATTTAGCCTTTCCCTTAGCTATTCATTGTCTGTTACATCTCATGTCAGCTACAACTGTAGTAGATGGATGCATGTGTTTTGTTAATAAAAAGATTATCCTGAAACCCACAATTAACCCTACCTGATCATAACATGATATTATAGATATTACAACTATAAGATTATCATTCATTCCTATTTTATAGTTTGCAGATGACCATACTAATGTCACTATACTTTTTGTTTTATCAATGAAGCTTCTGTTCTGGTCTGCCAATGTCACAGAAAATTCAGCACCAAGGACAGGTCGACTATTTCACAACCATCTATATTTGCATTACACTTAGGACATAGGAGTTTTCTTTTACACAACCAGTTATTCTCACCTGCTGACGTTTGCATGTCTGTCAGACATCTTCCTCAGAGCTTCTAACTGGAGTTCTGCTCAAGTTTGACGACAGCACAATGACAGACATCCAAACGTCAGCAGGTGAGAATAACTGGTTGTGTAAAAGAAACTCCTTTGTCCTATGATCTGCCAACCTGATGAAACTATATTCGGATATAACTAGACTTGTTGCGCATTCAAAAAAAACACAGACATTGCATGTACAAGCTGCAAGTCTGGACTACTTGGTTGTAGCCCATGGTTTGGATTGATTGCTATGTTGGTCATGTCCAGACATCTGGTCATCAATAAAGTGGTCTAGGCAGCGTCGACGCAGATGAGTGGGTATCCTTGTCAGGGTGCAAATTACCAACCTGCAAGCTTCAGTTTGCAGGAGAACTGCATTTAAGTTGGACAGATGCCATTTTGAAGGTGTGATAAGCCTAGGGGATGGTCTGATGTTATAAATCAATGTGTCATAGAATTTCAGCCTACATGTACCAAAGAAATTCTACTGTTATTTGAAATGCAATACTGTAAATGCAGACATGTTTGCAGTGGTTTTATGTTCAAGGATTTTGTGGTGGCCACTTCACCGCAAACTTAAGACCACCACATGGCAGTAAGAGACTACCGTGCATGGTGCTAATGCGAACTTAAATTCACCGCGAACAGTCATTCTTCCCTTCACCGCAAAATTAAATTCCCGCAAACTTTACATGCATTTACAGTATACAGAACATGTGTGCCCCACCTTGACTGGCTCTCACTTCAAAATGTCATACAAAGAATATAAGTTTCTGAAAAAAAAAAGATTGCCTAACGTATCAAATGAGCATGTAACACAAAAAGTAACAAACAATAAAACATGCACACTATTAAAAAACAACATATTAAGTAAACATATTGCATTGTTTGAGTAATCAACAAAACTACTGGGCCAGGCTTTAGATTTAATTCCAGGCACGGAGCACATTTATAGGCTGATGTCCATGAACAAAGAGTCTCTTTATAAAGTACAGTCATGTATTCACTTAACCCATGTGGTACTGATTTACCAAGCAGCCGTTCGAACGACAGAAGGTCAGACTGCTATGTGCCACAGCAGAATGCAAAATTATTGACTTAAAACATCACAGCTAATTTTCTATGCAAAAACTTCTGTAAAGCTAGTTCACCTTTATCTGTTGTGTAAATCAGGGTACTTCGGGTTATCAAGTCGATGGAGGTTGGTTTCAATTTGCAGTATTTTTAGGATATTGCAGTTTAAAACTATCACCTGTCGAATTTATATTCCTAAATACTATGTTTTTAAAAACAACAAAATATATAGGTTGTCCTGCAGATAAAGATGAACTAGCATTTATTTGATTCAACAAATTTAGTAGTATAATTGATCACTAATAAGGAACCTTACACTGAAAAGTTTCTGCAATTTTTGGCAAATGTCTTTGGAACTTACAATCATGCAGGTAACAAAGGGAATTGAAAGTGCACAGGTCACTTGGCAGGCAGCGTAATCACTTTTACCCATTGAGTAGTGCTGTTCTAGATAGTGTTAGCCTGTCTCATGTGCCATATATAACGGTTACCAGATTATTTGAAGACATCAACAGAGGAAAGTAATTTGTAGGCAATGATTTTTCTACTATCCAATTTCACACTGCAGATAAGTAAAATCTACAAATTTACCATCCGTGCAATAGAGTTTTCATGTACGGCAGAAATTAGATTAAATGTACAAACAGATGATATAACTTTCTTACTGTCTCTATTCATATTCATAAATCTTAGATTACATCACCATGGTGATGATGATATCATTCATCACTATGACAACATATTCTATACACAATCAACCTGAGGAATTTTTCATTTTTACCTACAGCATGCCAGGTCTTTGATTATGCACAGTAGAATACCAGTTATGTCTGCAATCTGTACCTACACAAGAGAGCATTTAGAATAGCTGACTTGCACATGTGGCGAATTTTGATTCCTACAGTAAGTGGTAATACTACTAAGAATGCAAAACATGTTTCAGTATCAAAATTGCGACCTTCAAAGAGAAGCTATAATGCATGTCCATTATTTCCAATCATCCTTTCCAGAAACACGCAACAAAACCACTTTTTTCTTCCAAGGCCATAGCAGGACAACATCCCAATCATCCAACAGGGCATGTTTTGATGAAGTATTTCTCAATGTAAATTAGTCAAACAGACCATTTTGGTTCTGTCCTCACCACATAAAACCTAAAAGGGTTATAAAAATGGCTACTATGCATGGCTGCACACCAAGAAAGATGGATCCTCTGCACGTCTACACAAAAATCCATCGACCATGAAGGATGGACCCCTCTTATCAACTGCAAAGTCAAATTATCAGGCATTTACGCAGCGCGTACAGAATAGAAAAGCCACTGAGAGACCTTCACCTCACCTCAAGGTCTCTTGCTTGCATTATGGGTCAGAATTTCACTTGAAAATGTCTATTCAAGTTCTGCCAATGTGGATATAGCCCCAGAGATGGTTCTGTAAAACTGTTTTTGATGTGTAGAAAACTTGCCTCAGGTCTTTCAAGTCGAAGTATATAATTTGGTGAGTGCTGCTAGGGCTGTTATGGTCCTATGCATGGGTATTATGCAAAAGCCGTTCAAACATTAAAAAATGTACTAGTAACTGTCTTGGCCTAATCCTATGGGGGTAGGGATCATAGAATTTGGGAAAAAAGGGAGTAATTTGCCAGGAGAGTCAGGTTAG
>NC_049989.1:3519806-3566895 GCF_000003815.2 Branchiostoma floridae | reverse complement strand
GTACCTGGTGGCAACTTCCTAGCAATTATTTCCTAGCAAACTCAATAATAAAAGAGCACATCGTAAATCCCCTAAAAGCCTCTGATTAGTCATTTTCTCAGTTTTACGTCTGTAATCACCTTATGTTACATAATCTTGCAGTGGAAACACGTTGCTCAATGTACCATATCAAGACAGCAAATTGCCTCTAATTCTGTCCTACTGGTAATGATTAATTCATTACAGTCGCCTCCCTGTGTTAACGCCAATTTAGAGAATTAGTGACATGAAAATCTGATCCCACTTGAGTGTATCAGACTGTCTGGAATCCATTAGTCTGTGTCAATTTGTTAGCATCAATTTTCGTTTTCTTGGAATTCGTTCGGTGTCATTCGATTGAGATAAATAATTGCAGCCCCCAAGGTTTGGGGACTGAGTTTTTTTGTGTGGATGGAAAGTTTAGCCAAGACTGTGTGAAATTGTAGCACTAAGCACATTGTGGATCATGCTAACCTCTTTACTGCTATCACATACAAACCCACCAGCTTGTACATTTTAAACAGTTCAAGCGTTGTGTGAAGTTTCATCTTGATATGATTATACGAGAGAAAGTCATAAGAACATAAGCTTTATAACATTAGCTACACATGAGTCACAGGCCTTAATTCACATGAGTGCAGCCATGAATGCCTTAAAATAATGTCATGTACAGTCAAACCTGTATTAGCGACCACCTTTGCATAGCAGCCACCTGGCCACATTCGTAATGATTAAGAAATAGGCTTAGCGGCCACCTGTCCAACCCGACCACGGCCACACGATTTCCGGTCCCGTCGATACAGAAACACTGCGTATGGTAACCATACTGCAGCCTTATGTCACCCTGCACCGAGTTTGAAATTGTAGTTTACGAGGATTTGGAGTTCCTGACAGGGTCAATTTGGCGGTAGCATTAAAGTGCAAGTCTTTGTTGGTGAATTTACCGATCGAGACTTACTTGGTGAGAAAGATTAGTGGGAACTCAGCGAAATCATGTGTAGCTTGCTCATGGTCAATTGATCAATATTTTCTCTATAGTGGCCACCTGTCTATAGTGGCCATATTTCTCCAGTCCCTTGAGTGGCCGCTACAGACAGGTTTGACTGTAACTGCAGAATTATTGTGTTGGAACTGCAAAGTGGAGCAATGCAGAGTTTTTCAAACAACAAGCGAATGTGAACATATATTGGTTGTCAGTTTAATCTTGGAATGGATCCAGAAACAACAGTTTCATACTGTGAAGCAGATTTGTATTGTGCATCACACTGTCAGTATGTAAGGCCACACCAATTTAATTTCTTGGTTCACGGATTTTTTCATAAAAAATATGGAGCGAGAGGGCGAAATAAAAATGAAAATAAAAATTGTAAAATGGTTGGGGTAAAGGTAATGGCTAATCCAAAACATAAAGAAAAAAAGTTTTCAGTTTGAAAAAAGTACAAAAACACCATTTTTGTACAGTAACAGCACCTGTACCCACACTTTAAGGAGCTTATAATATAAAGGCCAATTTGCTACACCAGAAAGTTGGTGAATGGTTTCATTAATGGTGAAAATTTGCTGCGTGGTAATTTTTATTTTTATTTTTTTTCCCAAAAAATAGGAGCGAGCAAATCCGTGAACCAAGAAATTAAATCGGTGTGGCCTAATGGCGCAAGAAACATTAAGTGCAAAGTAATGTTAACAAAGTCTGAGTCATCCCTCATCTACAGGTGTCAAAAGTGTGTGCTATCATGAAAGACTTATGATTTGGCATGTTTCCCAGTTCCATGTTTTTTAGGCCATAAAGCTTTGATAAATGAGCAGTCCTTACAGGATGCATCTGTTATCACTGAACAATCGTGAGCTGACACATTGAGTATAAAGTTCCCCTTGGAAATCAAGTCTGAGAGGAGGTGGGTGGTTGAGTAAGAATGAAAGCTACACTTCATCTGATCAAAGATGTTCAACGAGCTACCTGTGGATCTTCTTGTCTATCATTTTGATCAAAGACAATGCATAATGGAAGAAGAAAGAGGACATGTCAAACTGAAAACCAAACATGTTTACATAGCCTTCTCCCTGTGATTCCTTCTGCTCAGTCCATTAATGCTAGTTCACCTTTATCTGGGGGGTAACCTATATCCATTATTTTTTTAAATGGGGTTCATAGGAATATCATGTTGATGGACGGTTATGTCAAACTGCAAAATTGAATGTTTTCAAAATATTTCCATTTGAAACCACTGTCTGCCCCTTAATATCTTAAAATACCCCGGGTGTTTTTAAAAACAACAGATTATACAATCCTGCTGATAAAGGTGAACTAGTGCTAGACCACTAAGGTTAGAACTTTTATTTTTTTAATCTATGCCATTACTTGTTTCAGATAGTTTGCAGAAAAGAAGTTTGTACAAGTCATGTATTGTATTTCATAGGCGATCATTGAAAAATGTTCCACAGTTATTTGATCAACATATAAAGTAGAATAAGGATTACCAAAAATACTACATACCAAGTAACTGCTAAGACAAGAAAACAGGCCAAAAAATGAACACAATCCAATCTATAAACTGGTTAAGATTGACTTCAATAAAGGAAATGTGAACCTACAGTCTCCTCAAATGGTTCGGAAAGTTACTATAATGACAGTGTGTGGGAGTAAAACTAGTCTGCCAGATTGAGTGCACATCATTCTAACAGATTGCAGTGGTTTCAATGAGCTCAGTTAGTGGTGTGTGGGTGTGATCCTCCGGATCCTGATATGCCCCTCAGCAATTTGAAAGGTTTTCATCTAATTGCTGCCAGATCTTCCAAATTTTGTATTTCCTCTCAGCAATTATTCATTGGCAAATCTGGTAGTGATACAGAGAAGCTGTGGGCATGCATCTAGCTACAAGTATAGTAGGGTTTATTGTTAGGCATTTGATGGAGTGCTAAGTCATCGGTCACAAGTTCAGAGCATCCATTCACGTTACACTGGTTTGTATGCTTTAAAATGAAAGTTTCAAGACTTAATCTAAATGAAGAACAGGTAAATTCTAGAACATGTTACATTACCCATTTGCCAGTCATCTGTATCAGCATTTTTACATCTGCATCTATGCAACAGGTGTAACGCTAGTTCACCTTTATCCATTGTATAACCTATATCCGTTGCTTTTAACAACTTAGTATTTTGGGATATCACGTTGACGAACGTTGGTTTAAAATTGCAATATTTTCAGTACATTGCAGCTTAAAACTACCACCCGTCGACTTGATGTGCCTAAATGCACTATTCTAAAAAAACAACGGATATAGGTTACCCCGCGGATAAAGGTGAACTAGTGTTAACCATCCTACAGCATAACACACAGGCTTCAATGTTGTGCAGTTATGGGCCTAATGCAGACGTCATAGCTCAAGTAGGATGGCTAATAGCTAGGTGACTGACGAGGTATTCAGTTGGTACAAATTTGCACCAGCCACATGACAGAAATTTCCCACATTTACCCAGGCATTACAGACCTGATCGACATGATATATGATACTGGGTGTTTGCTTCAGCTCTTCAGAGTAAGAAACATGATGGTGATGTGAGCTGATGGTAGCCAATAGATCACAGGCAACACTTTCCCAAAATGTGTAGATTGTATAAATTTCATCTGTTAAAGCTGTGCATCATCCTCATATGCTTCAGTATTCTTCTACTGTGCTGATTGCCTGACATTTGAACATAACTGAGCTGACATTTGGAAAAGTGAGGACAGGAAAGAAACTGCCTCTCTTGAAAGAACGTTCAATCTTCTGCTCTATCTGCAGCTGTAAGTGTTGATGCACATTGATGACTATCTTATCCTGGGGTTTGGATGGTAAGAATATTTGAAACATTAATATCACAAAGGTTTAGATATCCTAAAAAGTTAGAAAATTGGTGCGGACTTATGCCATATTGCAACATCCATAATGTTTACCCACAACGTTACATATATACTGAACTTTGACAAACTGTGTGTTTGAAAGATCTGATCTGCAACCCAGGCATGCCCAGTTTAGATACGCAGGAGTGCATTACAAATGTATATAGGGGGATGCTGCATTTCAGACAACATTCTTCAGGGTGCCAGCATGTGAGCTGGTGGATTTATATTAGTAGCGCTAGTTCACCTTTATCCCTGGGGTAACCTATATCCTGAACTAGTTTTATTGAATACTGAGCCCTGTCCTTGGTGCTGAACTTACAATACTTCAGTACATCCCTTTTGTATGTTCTGTAGTCTGACCAAGAACCAGAACCCATACATGTGTCTACTGCATGGCACTGTGAATATTGTGTGTGTTTGTGTTTATGATGCCCCACTGTGTTTTCCCATCAGAACTGCCACAGTGTGGAAGAGCACTAGCCCATTCTGGGGAGAGAAGTACACCCTGTACCTAATGTGTGTGTGTGTTTGTTTATGTTTTCCCATCAGAACTGCCACAGTGTGGAAGAGCACTAACCCGTTCTGGGGAGAGAAGTACACCTTTCTTTCGTTTTTGAGGCTACCAACTTCAATTTCCGGAGAAATTTGTAGCCTATATATAGGAAAGTCGTGTAAAGTGCCTTTCCCAAGGGCACAAGACCGGTGACACGTCGGGGTTTGAACTCAAGACCTTCTGGACCTGAGTCAAACGTGCTGACGATTGCGCCACATGCCAGGTCCCACCGTTCACCTTGTACCTAATGTGTGTGTGTGTGTTTATGTTTTTCCTGCAGAACTGCCACAGTGTGGAAGAGCCCTAACCCGTTCTGGGGAGAGAAGTACACCATGTACCTAATGTGTGTGTATTTGTGTTTATGTTTTTCCTATCCTGCAGAACTGCCACAGTGTGGAAGAGCACTAACCCACTCTGGGGAGAGAAGCACACCATCTACCTAATGTGTGTGTTTGTGTTTATGTTTTTCCTGCAGAACTGCCACCGTGTGGAAGAGCACTAACCCCTTCTGGGGAGAGGAGTACACCCTGTACCTGCCTCGTAGCTTCCACAGTCTGTCTGTGTACGTCTGCCACCATGACACCCTGGGGTAAGTTTGTCCTTGTTTCAAGGTCACACAGGGAGTACAACAATTAATTTTTGGTATTCATTTATAGAGAATTACTACATTTGTAACATTTAGGTTAACTTCACTCGTGACTATCACCTTTTCAAGATGTCAACCCAGATCCAGACTGTAAGGTTTAAACCACTCACACCAAGACCAACCCCTACTCTTACCTGTGCTCTTCTCAAATACAAGACCTCCAGCATTACGTCTCACTCAAAAGAATGTCCCTAACTGAAAGTAGCTTCTTATTTTCAAACATGATGAAATGGGTGTTGTGTGCCAAGACCACAATATCAGGAGCCTGCCACGGATTCTAACCTAGAACCTTGTATCAATCTTGAAAGATTCTAGGAAAACGTGAATACTAACCACAAGTTTGGACCACCTTGCCACCTCTGTTATTCATGTAATATAAGTCCTTTGATTAATTGCCCACAGGCCTGGAAGAGTTCCTTTCTGTCAATAGCAATCTGGCATGACTTGAGTCTGAGTCAGCTTCATGTTCACAGTTGGCTGATGATGTGCAATAAGCCATCATGGTATTAATGCACATAGGGACAATAAGTATACATTAGTGTGTGCTTCCTGTCTTGATAATGGAATCTTTGTTCTGAAGCTCTCAAACAGAAACATTTGTCACCTGAAGGTGGTATCTCACTGCACTTGGGGCACCGGTGTGGCACTGTGGAGTATGTTCACTGTGGCACTGTTGTGTTCTTTTCGACAATGTTTCTTATAATTTAGATATTGCGTAATATGTAAAAGTATGACTTAGAAGACAGCAAAATACACAAAACGTAAGAAAATTTGTTCTTTATCGCTGAAATTTGTTGAGGTGCCCCAAGTGCGGTGAGATACCACCTGAAGCATAACAGTTAAGCTTACTCATCAGTGGACAGATGTCTGATAGGTGATAACATGCTTGCAGCAAGAATGTATGTATACATTAAGCTACGGTATGGGATATAATGCACTTCACCACAGATATTTGATATATGGAATCATGAGTGTTTCAATGTTTTTTCTCCATCTACAGGGCAGATGCACTCATTGGGAAAATGTTGCTGTCCCGTAAGGCGCTATGTCTTGAACCTAGAGGTCTGTTACATGACAATTTTACACATTTTGTTCACTGACGTGTTGACTTTGTAATGTTAGTATCTTCATAGCCAGGTTAGTTTAGATGCCAATTAGTTTTGACTGTAAGTATTTGTGAATGATTTGCATAAAGTAAAGCTAGTGTTATGCCATATTTGTATTTGATTGAGTGGCATTCTTTGGCTGATATAAGTACTACTCTTACACACGGAAAGGTCTAGAGAAATGGTTCCCCCTACGGAAGGTAGACAAGGGCTCGGAGGTCCAGGGGGAGTTACAGCTGGAGATGTGGTGCCATGGCAACAGGGGGTTCACGCCCGCAGCCGGAGACTTCACTACCATCTGTTGTGTGGTGGTGCAGGCGAGGTAAGAGGGAGGGAGAGAGGATGGAGAATACAATGGTTATATAGAATGTACAATACATACATTCTCTCACCTTACTTCAGAGAATAATGTTATAGCATGTAATATTTATTTCCTCACAAGCAAAGAGACATATAACCTGCATGTTTGTTCACACATTCTGGCAGGCGTTCTGTACAAACCTGGCAAATTTGCTATTTTTCCAGGCTCTATTATTGATACAAATCAAAATTAAAATTAAAAGCATGACTGTAAAGCTGTGTTTTGACCAAGTATATTCAACTGTTTATGCCAATTATCAATTGACATTGCAGGCACCTCAAATCTTGGCACGGCTGTTTTTGGATGCTTCCTGTGCATTTTTGTTGCCACCCAACTGTGCTGTAGGGTGCAATTATTATATGTATTGCATGCATATAACTCTCAAAATTACATACCCCACAGTTTATCCTGAATGTGTTGGAAGTCAAAGTTGCTACCTAGGAGTCAGGTTGTAGAATTTGAAGTACATTAACTGTCTGAGTGTCAATGCATCTTTCCTGAAAACTTTTGCATTGTAGTCGGCAGTTGCATTTGAGTGACAGGCATAAGGTATTATGCAATCAGCCATGAAACTTGGTGGGATTAGCTAGAAATAAATCGTCACGGCTTCAAGCAATTACTAACAAGAACTAATAAAGCTCAGGCAGAGAGGCATCCTATGATTGTTGAGTAAGACTTGATTGGAAATAATGGTCTGGTAGTCAAGGACATTTGAACTTGAGAAAATGAAGGGGGAACTCCAGAGGTGGGAGTTGAATAGATGAAAAATCATCCACGTGTCAAAGTGTTGGCAACGCATCAGCGTATTCTCATTTCGGAACTTTAATTTGCACTTTATATTCTGTGTAGGGACTTGGCAGTGAAGGAGAAGGCTGGCATTGTGGATGCATTTGTTGAACTTTCCCTGCAGGAGGACAAGGCCAAAACCCAAGTGAGTTGAAAGGATTTTGCAGGCAATCCTAGGGTGGATTTATGAATTGCAATTCCTCTCACCGCTATGCTTCAGAAAATAGCTGTTAGAAAGGTGCACTTGAATGACCTTGAGGATTTAGATATTTGATTGACTAAAGAGGCCTTAGAAGATTAGGATTCAAAGTCACATTGAATTATTCATAATGTTTAAGTGTACTCTTCCTGCCATAATATTTGCTATAGAGACATTGAATGTTATCTGTTAGAACTGATATATTGAGCCTTTGTGTAACAAAAGAGGATTCACTTCTTACTTGACTAGTATTGAGACAAAAACATTTGACATGAGGATTTTTGTTGTCATTGGAATGTATGAAAGTGTCAGATGTACTTCCATAGAGACATTGAATGTAATTTGTGAGAACTGATATATTGAGCCTTTGTGAAACAAAAAAGGATTCACTTCAAACTCGACTAAAACTATGATGAGAACTTATGACATGAGGATTTTTGTTGTCATCAGAATATATGGAAATGTAGGATTCACTTTTTGCACTGGTGTTTGAATTGGGCATCAACTGGCTATGATAGGAAAGCCAATGACAGGTCATTACAAGTTCATTTCCTGGAAAGGCTATACGTGGATAATAGCCACAGTTTCAGCACCAAGGGCAACGTTTTTGTCAAGAAAATTTTTATTTTCATTTCCTTTTCATGTACTTCCATAGAGACATTGAATTGTAATTTGTTGCAACTGACATATTGAGCTTTTGTGTAGCAAAAGAATATTCACTTTGAACTTGACTAGAAATGCGAAGAAAACTTTTGACATGAGGATTTTTGTTGTCATCGGAATATATGGAAATGTCGGATTCACTTTTTGCACTGGTGTTTGAACTGGACATCAACTGGCTCTGATAGAAAAGCCAATGACAGGTCATTACAAGTTCATTTCCTGGAAAGGCTATGCATGGATATCAGACACACTTTCAACCAAGGGCAAAAAGGTTTTGACCGCAATTTTTTTTCTTAAGTCACGGTTACAGTTAGTGGTATTGCCATTCAACAGAATTCTTTGTGCAGTAATAATTCTTTTTACCTTTGCAGGAGTCAAGCTTGCTTTCACAGTACTGCACCAATAAATCAACGAGGTATAAAACTGTAGGGAATATTTAGAGTGGCTTTTCCCTTTCTAATGAGAATATATCTCTCTCCCTAAAAGGTTATAAAGAGGACAAGATTTCCCAAGTGGAAGGAGACGTTTGATTTCACCATTCCCACCAAAGCCATGGAGACAGCAACATTACAGTTCACAGTGTGGGACTGGGAGAAGCAGGGAAACCACGACTTCCTGGGAGAAGTATGTAGAACACACTTTGAATATTGCCATAGGGTGGGCCAACTACTCTCTCTGTGCAGCCAGGAGCTTACAATACCTTACAATTGGCAGCACTAAATTTCTATAATGGTATCCTGTAGTAGGCACTCTAGTGACCTCAACATTACTGTAACAGTAATTGCTCCAGGTGTGGCCATTGGACTGTAAGGTTATGAACTATCGACAACAGAAAGGCTCTCTGCAGACACCGGTGACCTCCATGTAAAATCCTATCTAAGAGACATTCTAACTACAGCTAGGTATGTATCTTTGCCTGAGTGATGTGAGGAAAGCCAAATAAAGTGTGAAGAAGAAAGTACTCCATTTTGCTGGCCAATGTTGATTTTATGCAGTCATCGTAAAATACATTTAGCATGTTTCATTCAGAGTAAAACATCCTCTGCACTGCTCCTTGCAATTTTTACCCACTTCACTCAATGTATGATATCATAACACATATATGACCCATTTTACTAAAAGAATGTCCTGCATACTGTCCTGCATAGCACAAAATTGGAAGGTTACCATACACGAAATTGTCTCAGTGTTTGCTGCTTGTAACACGCAGCGCGAAAGGTTCATGAACCACATGAATGCATTTCTTATTCAAGTATGTTGTTCAAATCTATGAGTAAAACTAGCGATGGAGCGCCATGTGTTTGAGCGCAAGAAAAAGCGTACCGTGTTGGGGCACCTCCCGTTAGTAATGAGACGAAAACATTTGACATGAGGATTTTTGCTGTCATTGGAATGTATGAAAGTGTCAGATGTACTTCCATAGAGACATTGAATGTAATTTGTTAGAACTGACATATTGAGCCTTTGTGAAACAAAAAAAGGATTCACTTACAATTGGCAGCACTAAATTTCTATAATGGTATCCTGTAGTAGGCACTCTAGTGACCTCAACATTACTGTAACAGTAATTGCTCCAGGTGTGGCCATTGGACTGTAAGGTTATGAACTATCGACAACAGAAAGGCTCTCTGCAGACACCGGTGACCTCCATGTAAAATCCTATCTAAGAGACATTCTAACTACAGCTAGGTATGTATCTTTGCCTGAGTGATGTGAGGAAAGCCAAATAAAGTGTGAAGAAGAAAGTACTCCATTTTGCTGGCCAATGTTGATTTTATGCAGTCATCGTAAAATACATTTAGCATGTTTCATTCAGAGTAAAACATCCTCTGCACTGCTCCTTGCAATTTTTACCCACTTCACTCAATGTATGATATCATAACACATATATGACCCATTTTACTAAAAGAATGTTATATAAAAGTAGCTTTAGCAGGCAGTTAAGTACTCTTTGTTTATGCTGCAAGGGTTTGAATTAAATCTGTATCAGATTTCCCTGAAATGTCAGCTTGATAGGTACTTATTACAGGATCTAATCAGCTATGCCACACAGCTCAGGTGGGATTGGTTACAACAGGCAATAACTATGGGTATTGGAGACAAAGGTCAAAGGGGTAACACTAAAGGGGAAGGACGTATAGATAGCTGTGGAAGTAGTAGCTATATAGTCAAGCTTGTACAGGTGACCACCTCTCCATAAGGACCACCTGGCCATTGATATACAGTCAAACCTGTATAGGTGAAACCTGTACAAGTGACCACCTCTACGTAACCTAGCCAATGTGCCCATCTTTAATAATTTTCCCTGTTAACATAAGTGTTAAGAATCCAGTCTATACTGACTACCAATCCACCTAATATACCAAATCTCATTACTCACCCTGAATGATATTCATGGGCAGTTTTGACAGAAATGTAGCAATTAAATCCCACAAGCTACATGTACGTCTATGAAGGTTAGACATTCAGGTGGTAAAATATGCCAAATAGTAGTTACTCAAGCAACTGCATATGGTTTTGGATATTGATGATCAGATTTCCAGATTTATTATTACATAACCATATCTAGTTGCTTGAGTAACTGCTATTTGGCATAATTGGCCCAAGTTTTATGCTGTTTATGATGTCCATCAGTAATCAATATTGATTCATATCTATGCATCTTTGAATGTAACACGCATACTTTTAGAGCATCACCTCATCATGTTACAGGGAGAAGTGGCCCTGACAGAACTGCATGGTGATGAGCATGTTTTAGGCTGGCACAGACTGTGTCCAAGAGCATCAACTGTAGATGATGAAAGGTAAACTTTTCAATTTTTGACAGAGAAGCTGTGTCCAGGGAACCTGTGTTCAAATTGATAAAAGGCAAACTTCTAAAGGCCCTTTTTTATGTAAAATTCTTGTCAGGGAAAAGAACACCTGTGTTCAAATTTCCTTACTTCTCACTTGCTTTATTAACAAATTACGATACACATGAATAGCTTTTCTATTCTTATTACTGTGAGCTTAAAAACACCTTGCATCAATAGCAACTGACTGTGTGTTGAGGAAATTGCAAAAGTGTCATATTCTTAAAGCCATATTTAAAATCATATTAAGATCATATTCGTGAAGAAATAATGCAAAAATTGTCATATTCTTCCCCCGACAGTCCTTTCATTGGTTATGTTGTTAGTTTAGATAATAACTGTTCCTTGTGCTGAATGTCAGTCCTGATCAAGTGCTTGTCATGCTGTTATGGTGTATCTAACACCACCTCATTAAACGAAGCCTGTGTGACATTTCCTCCAGGCAACATTTATCCAGATTGAGTACGCTTTTGATATTGGAAACAGGTGCAGAATAACAATGTAGCGTTAAGTTCTCCCAGAGGCTGTATGTGAGAACCTTTCTTCACAGTTTCTTCTTAATCACAAAAGGCCAATACTTCAAGGGTATCAACTGCTTATTTCAATAGGCAATATGTCATCACAACTGATATTTCAGAATAACAACTGATAATTAGAATAACAGTGTAGCATGTTACTACCAGAGGCTGTATGAAAACCTTTTTTTCACAGTTTCTTCTTAATCACAAAAGGGCAATACTTCAAGGGTATAAACTGCTTAATGCAATAGGCAATATGTCATATTTCTGAATAACAACTGATATTTAGAATAAAAATGTAGCATATTTCTACCAGAACCTTTCTACACAATTTCTTCTTAATCACAAAAGGGCAATACTTCAAGGATATAAACTGTTTTGTCTTCTTCAAAATGGCAATATGTCATTAACTGATATTTCAGAATAAGAACCGATATTTAGAATAACAATATAGCATATAACTACCAGAGGCTGTATGAGAGAACCTTTCTACTCAGTTTCTTCTTAATCACAAAAGGCCAATACTTCAAGGGTATTAACTGCTTATTTCAATAGGCAATATGTCATCACAACTGATATTTCAGAATAACAACTGATATTTAGAATAACAGTGTAGCATGTTACTACCAGAGGCTGTATGAAAACCTTTTTTTCACAGTTTCTTTTTAATCACAAAAGGGCAATACTTCAAGGGTATAAACTGCTTATTTTAATAGGCAATATGTCACCACAACTGATCTTCAGAATAACAATGTAGCATGTTACTACCAAAGGCTGTATATGAACCCCTTTCTGCACAGTTTCTTTTTAATCACAAAAGGCCAATACCTCAAGGGTAAAAACTGTTGTTTTTTTCAAAATGGCAAGATGTCATCACAACTGGTATTTCAGCACCAGGGACAGCCTTGTTCTGCTAGCTATACTCTTAACTGAATAATATATACACCCATGACATACTGTAAAGGCTACCTGTAAAGGCTACTTACTGTTGTTATTGCCCCCAGTAACCGTTTGTAAAATCCTTTTTAAAAATTGTTCAAACTGTTTTATTACACGTAACGTTAACGCGGCAAAATGACTCTTACCTGTGCAATCACTATTTCTAATAATTGTCTTCTGATTTTAAACACATGGAATGCGGCAGTACAATCTAGGGTCCTAATAATGACCCTGCTACCTATACCGTGTAGTGCGATAAGAAATAAACCATTATTATTATTATTACTATAACTGCATTGCCTTTGCCGACAGCTCTGAGCTGGGCTCGTTAAGATTGAAGGTACGGTGCACAGAAGAACACATCCTCCCTTCTCAGTACTACCAGCCATTGGTGGACCTCCTGGTAGAGTCTGTACAATCCAGTATAGAGGTATGAACAGTTGTTTTGGTGTCGTCATCTCAACATAATACTGAACGTATTGCAGATGGTAGAAACATATATCTACAATTGAATCGCCATATTTTGAAGTCCACACATTTCCCACAATCAATGAGAAAAGATCATTTACAGGTCCTCTTTCTGCTGTATAAAGAAATACCCTTTTTTTCAATTGTGACATGTATTTCTTTCTGTAAAAATTGAACATACAGCATGGCAATTTTTAAGTAAGCCTCACAAAGAGGCTGTTTAAAGCAGCATTTTTACTCCTTGATGATCCTATACCAGATGGTACATAGCTGATACTGGTCTTTCTTAATTTTTCAGCCAGAGACTCCCACCCCACTGAGTATGTTAGAGGAGGTAATGACTATGGACAGGATGGACATTGCCACGACCTTGGTCAAGGTCTTCCTGGGAGAGGGGATGGTTGTCCAGTTTTTAGATGCCCTCAACACTCAAGAGATACTCAATACCAGTAAGAATATTGTGTCTAATGTTTTAGATTCATTGTTTCTAATTCTAAATGAGCTAAACATTATTTACTTTTTAATTTGTTTTTCATTTGGTTTCCTATTTTTAAGTTCATTGATTGTTGTCTTTATAAATAGATAAATGAATGAATGTATAAATAAACAAATCCTTCTCTAGATTTATGATCATTATTTGCAGATAACGATGACGTGGTGTAAAACCATACCAACTCTTGTTTCACTTTTATCACAGAGGACCCCAACACATTATTCAGGGGGAACTCATTGGCTACAAAGTCAATGGACCAATTCCTAAAGGTAGCTTTCTTCTTCTTTTCTCCGGTCAAAAATGTTTACTGTAACAGTTTATTTAGGTGATATGGAGGTTTTGAAGTTCAGATGTTCATTAGGGCATTAGTAAATGCTCATCCTTAATTTGACCATGCTATTCTTGTGATTTGTTAACTACAGTATGTTAGAATTCTTTTTGATACCTTCCCGCAGCATTCAGTATTGTTAAGTATGATATAACTTCTCATTCTAACCAAGTCCTAACTTTCAATAAAAGTACCTTATCTGCTGTTTCTATGCAGGTGGTGGGGATGCCATACTTACATGAAGTGCTGAGACCTGTTGTAGATCAGATTTTTGAAGATAAGAAAACTGTTGAGTTGGATCCATGTAAAGTGGACTCCTGTAGAAGGTATGCTTCATGTCTTTTCTTTCTACCCAAATTACATATTGAAATGTAGCAGCAATGTCAAAACTAAACAAAAAACGTATATAGACCAGAAGGATCCTTCGGAGGTGACTTTGTCAAACCATAGTCTTCTTCTTCCAGACATTTTCAAGCCATGGAAAAATAGATTTCTATTATCTGATTATCTTACCAAAAAAATAAAACTTTCTGTCCCACTTGTTGTTTGGGCCCATATGGTTGATTTTTGTCATTAAATCTGTCATTTTAGGCTCACCATAGCAGATTTCAGATGTTTTGCATAGCCAGGATGAAATTTTTGCCTATTCCAACCAGCAAATCTCTGTTCAGGCACAAAGGAAAGGTTCTGGAGATAGCCCTGGTTGACATACTCTTTCCTTTTTTTCTTTCACAGGAGACTAAGTGTTAAGTCGCAGTCTGATGGCCAGTTGCTGGAGCATAGTGCAATGATCCTGACTGGGTATCTAGAACAGATCATTGACAACATCGTCATGTCAGTGGACCAGTGTCCTCCTGTCATCAGACTGGCCTTCAGACAGCTCAGTAAGAGAGTGGAGGACAGATTCCCTGAGCATCAGGTGGGTGGGAAATATTAAAACAGATTCCTTGAATGCAGCTCATCACTAGCACAATCAAATGATCCAACATTTACCAGCAAATGCAGGGATTTTTTTAATGGAAGGGCTGGCAAGACGATACGCATTCCAAGTACATTGAATTGATGGTTGATTAATTGACTGAGTTATTGATTGATTGCATCGCATTGCATTGTGCTCCCGTTGGTAAAATGCAGAAAACACTAAAGTTTTGTACTTTTTGACATAGGAGAGTATTCAGGATAAATCTAGGAATCATCTTAAAACAGAATTTCTTGACAAGGTTGTGGATAATTTGGGACAGAAATTTAAATAAAATATACACACAACTACAATTCATAGCTTAGCAACTTTCAAGGCACACTCTTTCCCTTTATCAACCTGGCAGATCTCATCTTTTGTTGTTAAGCTCTTTTGCGTAGTTTGTCATAGTCTGGAAAAGACTGACTGACAGAGAGAGAGAGAGAGAGAGATCTCATCTTGGAGATTGTGGATATAACGTTATATACATTACTTTCAAGCTACACCTACTGTTAATGGGAGTAAATATACCTATATACTGCGCTTTGTACCATTGACCTTAGTTTACAAAACCATGATGTTTATTGCCATGTTGATAGGACGTGAAGTACCTGGCCATCAGTGGATTCCTGTTTCTGAGGTTCTTTGCTCCAGCTGTCTTGTCTCCCAAACTGTTCGCCCTCCGGGACCAACACGCCGATGCCAAGACTAGCAGGACCTGCACTTTACTTGCAAAGGTTAGTTCTTTGGGGCAGCTTACATTCCAGTAATCTAACCTCCATTAACATCCATCCACTGTGATACACAGATCTGCCTGTTGAAAAACTGAGTAAGTTTGAGAGCTCTCATGTGCAGCACCCCCAGGTATGTACAGTTTAGGTATGCAGGAGTGCATTATAGTGGGGGAGGCTGCATTTGAGATCTCTGTTATATAGTGTTCTTTAGGCTGGAGGACATATGTGACCTGTTGGAGTTATGTCTGTAGACATTACACATGAACATTTGGAAATTAGTGAATTGACCCATTGCAAATGCATAAAGCCACAATTCAGTTGAAAAGTTCCTGCCATACGTGTACTTTTACTTGAAGTCCTGAAACCTGTTGTTGATCAGATCTTTGAAGATGAGAAGACTATGGAGTTAGATTGTTGCAAAGTGGTCTTGACCATTGTAAATGGCTAAAAGTGAAGAGTTTATGGCTCTTAAGACATTATCAACAGTAATAGTTTTGGCAACTCAACTGATTTCTTGTCAAAATGCAGGCAAAGAACACATTTTATCATCATCGTAATGTCCAACCTGCCTAAGTGCCTTTAATAGGACAGGAGCTACCCCCATCAGATTCCTCCATGTTGCTCATATCCAACAGACAATTTAGATAGATAAAAAGTGAAGCAATTTAAGAGATAAGTGAAGCAATGTGCAGTCTTCTGATGGCTGTCTTTCTTGCCTCCAGCTTACATTTATACACTCTTGAGTATTGGGAACCTGGATCTGCTATAGCTATGTGAGAGTGGGAGGGATTTAAGAGTTAGACAATGGTAGATAGAAGTGAATAGTTTTGATGGCTGTCTTTCCTGCCTTCAGGTTATACAGAGTGGGTGTGGGAAGAGTTAGGGTTAGATGATGTTAGTTAGAAAAGTTGTATTGAGTATTGGGACCCAAGGTCTACAGTGTGGGAAGGATTTAAGAGTATATAAAGACAATGGTAGATAGAAGTGAATAGTTTTGATGACTATCGTTCTTACCTTCAGGTTATACAGAGTATTGGGAACTTCAGACCTGTATCTATCATGCGAGCGAGGGAAGGATTACTTACTAATGGGGTATAAACAATGGTAGATAGAAATGAAGAGTTCTCACTGATGGCTGCCTTTCCTGCCTTCAGGTTATACAGAGTGGGTGTGGGAAGGGTTATTGGGTTAGACAATGGTAGATAGTTTTATTGAGTATTAGGACCCTAAGGTCTTAAGTGTGGGCATGGGAAGAGTTATTAAGTTAGATATGTTAGATAGAAGAAGAGTTTTATTGAGTATTGGGACTCTAGGAGGACAGGGTGGGTGTGGAGTTCTTAGGATTACTCAGGATTTCCATTGGTGAATGATAGACTAAAGTGAAGAGTGAAGACTTGATGGATCTCTTTCCTACCTTCAAGTTATCCAGAGTATTGGAAACCTGGATCAGCTGTGTGAGCATGGGAAGGATTTAAGAGTTAGACAATGGTAGATAAAAATGAAGAGTTCTGATGGTTGACGCTTTCCTGCCTTCAGGTTATACAGAGTATTGGGAACCTGGGATGGCAGTGTGGGTGTGGGATAAGGATTTAGAATAAAGTTAGACAATGTTAGATAATTTTAAAGAGTTTTAATGGATCTTTTTCCTACCTTCAGGTTATCCAGAGTATTGGGAATCTGGGTCTGCAGTGCGGATGTGGGATGGATTTAGGATAGAGTTAGACAATGTTAGATAGTTGTGAAGAGTTTTACTGGATCTCTTTCCTATTTTCACAGGTTATCCAGAGCATTGGGAACCTGGGACTACAATGTGGGCGTGGGAAGGAGACATGGATGGAGCCGCTCCACCCCTTCATACAGGACAGCTCCTCCCGCGTACAGGACTTCCTGGATCAACTCATAGACATTGATGAAGCCAATGGCAAGTAGTGTATGAAAAACAAAAACATTAGTATTTCTCTTTTCTTTCTCCATTTAAGTGCCCATGATCATCATACTGATCATTATAGAATGGTCCCTATTTTAACGATCTATCCAAGATCCAAAGGAAAGCCCTAACTGCAGTTATGTACTCATTTCTGCCTGTGTGAATTGAGGAAAATTGTGTTACACATTGCTTTTACGTCATACGACCTCACTGATTTGATTTTGGATTAAGAGTCTGACATGTTCTTCCTATTTGTCCTTAATTGGTAGAGGGCAAAAGTTAGTCTCACTCAAATCAGGATGCTTGGCTGTTGTCCAATGTACATTTTGTACTTTTTTACTGTAAGCGGTAGCCCATCAGCCTAGTTTACTATCTGTTGTATTCTTTCATCCCTTTTTCTTTGATCCTGAAATTACTTTGACTTAATGTGCACTTTATAGTCTTTATACTTGAACTTACAGTGCCCACTACAGAAGTGCAGAGGCAGAGAGTAATTACTTACTATAGACTTGCACTTTATAGTCTCTACACTTCAATTTGCAGTGCCCACAAGAGAAGCGCAGAGGCGGAGCGCTTTCCACCAGTCAGTCACAATTAAGGAAGGTCACCTCCTACGCCGACGGAGGGCGGACGATGGTCTGGTCCTGATGCCCTTCAGCTTCAAGAGGAGATACTACTGGCTGTGCAACGATGCCCTGGCGTATGCCAAGTCTTCTGAGGACCAGGTAGCCACAGTTTGACATTTAACTGTGTTCAAGAGGTTGATTTGCAATCGTGGCATGTCTGAATGTGTGGCTGTCTCATGCAACAGCATAAAGCCACATCAATGTAATTCCTTGGTAGTACTCAGAATAGAATTTATTGTGACTTTAAACACATGTATCGCTATTTCTTGAGCAGAAAATAGGAAATTTAAAGAAAACTTAACAGAAAAAAACATTTTTTTCCTAGGCTCAAGCAAAAACTCACTGACGATTACTAGTTCTATATGTTGAGTGTATCTAACTCAGATTTAGGAAGTGCTGGTATTACCGGTAGATTACAATTATGATATTTTCAGATTCGCACCACCACCATGACTCATCGCATCTGTGCCGTGGAGCGGGTGGATGAGAACGCCTTTCAGCGGACCAACGTGTTTCAGGTCATCATCAGAGATGGCGACGGTTCATTGAGCACCACCTATCTACAGGCAAAGGTACTGTAGGATGGAAAGACTCCATTCAGCATTTGTTGAGCCATACAAACTTACCTACCAGTCATATCCTCCAGAGACTCATATAGTGCATTTCAAAAACATTTTGCATTTTACTATTGTTTTAAGACAACTGTGACATGGGGTGATGAAAGTTAAGAGAAAGCACAGATGTATTTCAGCACTAAGGACAGTACCCATGCACCAACTTAGACAGTACTATGATGCGCAATATACACACAGTTTCTCAAGCAACTGGACAGATTCATAAAAAAAGATTGATGTTCCAGGTAGTATGCACTACATTTTGGCAGTGACTGAGCAAGATCTGTGCAATTTTGACAGTTGGGACATTTTTTTCTTTTATTCTTTCCCTATGATTCAATCAATCAGCTCTCACTATTTATGTAGCAGCTCTTACTATTACCAGTATGTATTTTGTACCATGTATGTAGAAATTGTGTATATAGACTTATAAGACTCATTAGGACTTTAAATGATGTAAACTGTATCTCTGCTATATACTTTTTATCTGACCCTTGCCTCCTCCCTCATGACCTCAATGAAAAACGGCTTGCAGGATGATTTGAACTTTCATGAATAAACAACGATTCAAACAAAGAAATCCTTTTTATTTTATTTATGACCCAGGATGTGAATGAGATGCACCAGTGGCTGTCAGCTATCAGGAAGACCTGTGTGACCAACTCCCGCATGCTGGGCACCTTCCACCCGGGGACCCACAGGGCCAGCAAGTGGACGTGTTGTCTGGAGACGGACAAAACAGGTCAGGTCCTCCAAGGATTGGTATTTCACAAAGTTTTTCAAGAATTCTTCAAACTTTTGAACTTAGGCGATACCCCAAGTAGTTATAATCCTTTCAGACTGAACATATCTATATCTTGATAGATAGTTTTAAACAATGCTTTAACACAGATAGATGTGCAAAGGTTAGGTATGATATGCTGTTCAGTGTAATATAACCAGCTGCTGCTGCTGTGTACCAGTGTAGTATACTAGAGTAACCAACTTCTGCTGCTGCGTTATGTACATGTGAAGCTGGTGTTACACTAAAGGATGATAATACCGGCTAATATCACAGCTACGAAAATTCTCTAAACCAAGATGACAAATGTATAATGCTTCCTATGATTCCTTGGCAAATGTTTTGTTCTCTTGACAATTTGTATTGCTGTCCTGTGTCTGATGAGTTCTTCACTGGTTACTTGCAGCCCGTGGTTGCAGTAAGACCCACTCAGCAGTGACCTTGGGTGATTGGCGGGACCCACTGGACCCTGATGCTGAGGCTCAGACTATTTACTCCCAGATCCTGCTGGGCAGGGACATTCTCAGGTACCAACCACTACATGATGTTACAAATTGTTATATACATTGTAATACATATATATGTGTAAAGACAAAAGTGCCTTCAGTTGGCAATGCCTGAAGGGTACTGTTAGGTCGATTATTAGATTGAATTGCACCAATGAAAATGTTCTTTAGTTAAAACTTCAGGACCTGTCTCTCCATCTTGGTACGGAAATTTGCCAGTTGGGACGGTCAAAAGTGTTACCCGTTCCGTAAAAAAAATCTGAATTTCATTACATGAAATAGATAAAATTGTGTCTTCATAAGATCTAAGAACTAAAATGAACATCATTAGCTCCCAAACAATGACAGGGATGGAAAAAATGTAAGCTGGAGAAAGCCCTGTAAAAATGGCAATTTTGGAACAAATTTGGCCTGAAGTTTTGTAAGTTTCACTTTTGATGATTATTTTCCCACCAGATCCAAGTACCTGGAGTTGGCAGACGCAGGGTCTACAGCCGAGAGCTCCCATGAGCAGGCCAACAACTCAGAGGCAGAAAGCAATAACTCGGTGGGGAACAGCTCCGAATCTGGTCACAACTCCGTACCTGACCCTAAACAGAAACCAGGTATGCTTCCAAGTAAAATGAAACCATAATTGTGTTTAACTTGTTTGTGTATCTGCCTGTCTGTCTATCTGTCCTTTATGTGAAAAGGTGAAGTCTGGTTAATTTTGATCTTTTGTGTTGGGACTATTGTGGCAACTGAATTTAGATGTTTTCACTCTAGTTCTCATTCCAATGACTTGCAAAACATCATGTACACCAACTAGCCTGTGTTTACACAAGCTCTCGCCGGCTGGGCTTAATGACCCCCTCCTCCCTACGGGTGGCGGCAATTGTAGGGCTGGCCACTAGGGGCTTGATTTTAGTCAGGCTAGTACACCAACTAAGATATCAAAACTCTCTCCAACAAGATTTATCCAGTGTCACTCTGACGAATGAAGCCAGATGGCTGTCTCAAATGTCTGACCATTTCCAAAGTCATATCCAGTAGCTGCAACAGACCTGAGTCAGCTTACAGATGTGCCCTATGTGGCAGAGACTGTCATTCTCGTATAGGACTCTTTAGCCGCAGTCGATGCTGTAGGGCTGATATCAATCAGGATTTTACCATGGTCTATATTGACCAAAGGAGGCCATATATAAATCCAGTAGCTTCAGAAACTGCTTTTTTGGCGCATAATGTACACCATCATGTGGACCCAGAAGTTACATCTTTCGTTTTTCTCAGATATCAGGAGAAGCCGATCTTTCTACGACGCCAAGATGGCGGCGGCTGCCAGGTTGCTGGACGTGATTGCTGATCTGGAGAGAGTCCACGAGGCATTCAACAAGCGAGAACGCGAGCGGGCCAAGGGGCTAGAGCGGGGCAGATCCCTGTCTTTGGAATCTACCGAATGATAACTGTTTGCAGTAAGAGTATACATGAACAGTTGCTAGATGTATCAAAGTTCTCGTCATGTACATAATTTCATGCTGCCAGGCATGGCCATGCCCTGTGGACCCCAATGATCATTAAAGCTGGCTGTTGTAAAGCACATTTTCTGTGCCATTAGTTTGGTCGCCATAGGCATAAAGTTATAAACATTTGTATGCACAGTCTTGTCCAGATATGGCATTTCCCTTTACTCATCTCACTGAGATGCACTCAAAGTCGCATTCAAAGAAATACCTGCAGGCACAGTGTTGGTAAGCCTTTTTTTTGCAGAAAACATTGAGAGTGTGTCTTTGTTGTCTACTTGCAATCTTGCATCTGTCTAGCCGGTACTGCTCTTTGGTGTAACACACTTAAGCTTCACAGGAACACTGCGGCAGCAGCTGGTTATGTTATACAGAACCTCTCATACCTAACCTTTGTGCATCTACATGTGATTTATATACAGCCTTTGCCTAATTGATCTCTGCCAGGAAAAGGCAAGGTGACTTGCATTGCATTTTCATTTTCATTGAATTGCACTCTTTACATTAAACGTTCTCCCTGCTGACTTCTGCTTTCACAAGCACAAAGATTTGGACCATGACATTGTAACATCGGGTTAACCAGAAGAGAGTTACATGTACAGACCTGAGTTTTGATACATATACAAGTTCATGTATACTAGCCTTTAAAGCCATGTGAGAATGACCTAAAATGAAAGTTTGCATTCCTTCCTCAGCACTTGTCAGAGGATACAGTATTGTGATATTTATTCAAAGAGAAGTATTATATATATATCCTGTTTGTATGAGCTGTGCTCCCAATGTCAGTGAAACTGTCATGTTTGCATACTGTGATACTAGCTAGTCTTATTGTACCTTAGATGATTGTCAGAATAGCATATTATCTGATATTTGTATTTCTTACACTTTCTTAAATGTTTGTTTATTAGTTGAGTTAAGTTTGGTACTGTGTTTTAGTTAGACTGTAATTTTGGGGAAACTAACGAATGTAAATCTTGTTTGTATTTTGTTTTAACTTGTCCACATCAATGCTTACCAGATATAGTTTCTGTTACATGTACAATGTATAATCAGCCCTCAAAAAGCCACTGCCAACCTTGTCATTTAGATTGAGACAATCAACATGTTTGATACTTTCTACTGCCATGTAATCATATGTTTTGTCAATCATGAAGATTTACACAATACAAAATATAAAATCATAACACTTTTTTACACTAAACAATAGTTGCACAAAGTTATAATCATAACAATAATAAAGATTGAAGAGATAACCAAAATCCAGTGTTTGACTTGCAAGTAAAATGACAGAAATTGACCCTACTTGTTTTCAGTTGACTCTGAAACCATAAGGATTTTTTGTTCAAGTATCACAAGCAACATCATCTAAAAGTAACAAATCTTGCTTACATGTGCCTGCTTTAGATAATATATATATAATAAAATTTGTGATGACTTTGGTCCACTCTGTGTAAGAGAATGTGTGGAAGTGGGATATCAGTTAGTTGTTGTTTAAAGATTCTAACTTTGAAAAGAATGGGCTTGTAATCACAAATTGTTTGTGTTATACTCTTCATACTGCCATATGCAACTTAGATAGTGTCTTGCAATTAATCTTATTTCTGCGAAGGTACATTTTGTATCTTATGGTAACAAATTTGTATTGGCTAAAGGGTTGGGCAGCATAGAGAGCTGTGTAAATCACACATTTGGGAACATCATGGGGCTATGCAACATTTGATATCCGTCAGTTTTCTGGGGACTTGTAATGTTCAAATTTCAAATCTCAAGAAGTTAGACAATGGCTGTCATCAAAGGCCTGCTGTCACAATTTTTGTGAAAGAAAAAATGAAAGTCTGAAAAAAGTCACTTGGCAATTGTTTTGCACCAAAGGAGTATGCCTTTATAGATAGAGCCAAATGAAGAAGTCAAATATGTCTAAGTAAGTCAAATGAAGAAGAAATTGTGAAAATTTGTACACAGTGAAATCCCAAAATCCTTACACAGTTGAATGCCTTTGGATGTATGGACCAGTGAGTGAACTTAATTGTTAGTTACTACAGTTGACACAGATTTAAAACATTGTTTTGAAAAAGTTTAAATGCAATTAGGGCTAAATGTTTTTGCTCTTTGGGTGAATTAAACTGGTTGTGCTTTTACATTTCCAAGACTGTCTGATGGCTGAAATAGATGACAGCAATTTGTAACAAAATCACTGCTTGTCAACATACTAGCCAAATTTTCCTACTAGTATTCCATGCCCATTTTGTGGTGTGTAGCTTTGTGATATTTGCTGTTACCGCATCCATACATAACGTTAGTTCACGTTTATCCACGGACAACCTATATCCGTTGTTTCTAAAAACACGGTACTTATGGACATCATGTCGACGGACGGTGGTTCCAAACTATACAACTGTAAAAATGTTGCAATTTGACATTGCCGTTCATTTACTTGATGTCCCTAGATATCTTATGTTTAGAGACAACGGATATAGGTTACCCCCCGGATAAAGGTGAATTAGCGTTACAGACATGCACTGTTGGAGTTACAAAGCTTGCTTGTTGTTAATTTAACTACAGAGAATGAGCCATTCGGGCTAGCCAGCCTGACAGCACATATAATGTCAGCACAAAAGCTTTATACATGTAACGCTAGTTCACCTTTATCCGTTGGGTAACCTATCTCCGTTGTATTAAAAGGCAGGGCATTTAGTGCTATCATACCAACGAAATTTGAGTTCAAACTGCTACATTTTGAAAATATCTAAAATTGAAACAACCATCGACTTCATATCATTGAAAATCTGATATCCCTGAAAAGAAACGGATATAGGTTACCCCGCGAATAAAGGTCAACTAACGTTAATTGGTAATCGCTCAGCCTTATACTATTTCTAAGCAACTAAATCATACTCATCACATACTAGGTATTCAACCAGATTTGCATCAACATAGAGACTAATAGTACATTAAGCGGGGGCACTTTGCCTACAATATTATAGAACAAGAAGAATGACAGTATTTTACTACCCAAGACACTACTATAAAGGTAATATATCTGCTTGTAGCAGTTTTAGTATTCTTTGTCAACTATCAGTATGACTTGAGAGAAATGTTTCTGGTATGTTCTGTGTTTTTAACATTGATTGATACACTATAGAATAGCATAGATTTTATAGGAAAGAAAATTGCACCTTGGTGTTTTTGATCAGAAGAAAAAAGTTTTGTCAAACAATTTTATACATGCTATTGTTTTCAAGTTTATCAAGTAAGAAGTAACTATTCGGGTTATGAAGAAATAAATTGAATTCCTTCTATGAACTATTATTTTACAACTTATGTTTTAAAAAGGCACGAATACACTTATTGATGCTGCAGAATTCGTTGTACCAGTTTTTTTATGCCCAAACGTTAAATGATGCCTTTTCATTTGAGTTTTCCAAAAGCATTGGCATCTTCATGTACAAGTACATTTGTAGTATATCCCAAGAATACTCGGGGCCTGGAGATGTTTTGTACCTTAATTTTGCTTTGACTCCAGATATGTAAGTCTACTGTTTTCAGTTCAGAGAACCAGAGGAATTGAATCACATGTAGTTAAGCTCCTGTCACACATCCAGAACCGTCCGACGACTTTGCTCCCGACCATGTTCCAACCAAGGTCAACACTGTAACGTCACATAATTAGTCCATTCCATTCTGCTACCTCTATCTCTAATTCACTTCTCTAATAGCATATAGCAGAATACGACTTCCCCAACTGTGATCAGCTGGGCCAGACTTTTGACAAAGACTAGTAAACAACCTTGCCAACCAACTCCTAACCTGCAGATGGCATTGCACCATGGTCTGGAGAAGGTTGGGAGGCCATGGTTGGCAATGTGTGACAAGGGCTTAACTTGTAGCACAATGTTCCTGTGAGGTATACACAAGTGTGGTTATTGTTAGCCCCTGGTGGGCTGATTCTGTAAGAGAATCATTCTGTGGAGTTTGTGCAGAACTTGGTTGTCTTCTTATTATTACCTATCATTGTGCACACCACATGCACATCCCCTTCACCAAGTTTTATATATAGAATATAATGTTATGGCCTGGTCCGGAACACCCGTATCGAACGTTTTTGCGCCACAGGTATGACATAAATATAGAATACAACATGGTGTATTCCGTATCACCCGAGGTATCAGCCCGACGGCCGAAGTTATGACATAAAACACGTTACGTAGACCAGGAAAATTATAATTTATAGACACCGGTACAGTGTTCGGGCAGGCCAATGTTGTGTTTCTTTCATGGCCTGCAGCAGTAAGCAACACTGTTTGAACAGTAAACAAAACAAAAGCAGGCACCATTGAAGGTTGTTGCAGGTTCTTTCATGACAAGATTTAATACAAGCTGCTGAGGTAACACAAAACTCAAAAGCTTTTTTTCCAGACAATTCCAATATCAAGCACTGACACAGGTGTACATAATTAGTTCATACGTTCATAATTAGTTTAAAGTGCTATAGTGTTCAGGCTTTTATTCTCAAAATTTCCTTTTATCAAAAAAATATCCTATCTACCAAAATGGCTGTCCACATTCCACATTTTCATCAGCTTTCTCCAAATAAAAATGGTTCAAACATAATAATTTGACAGGAAGTAATGTCTACCATGCTTTGATTGATTAGAATACACACATGCAGAGAACACGAAAATATCAAGATTCTTACAATTTGTACAACTGTTGGTCAAGCTACGCTAGGACTATACTACTATTCATTATTCAATAAGTTGAGTATTATACTGTAACATGTACTTCTGATTAATCAAAAATATCTGCTAATACAAGATATCCATACCTAGTAAAGGTACAATGAAGTGAATGTACAAATTGTGTGCTACTCTGTAGCTGTCAGATCACTAGTAGTTTCTTATGAAGGCAACCATCAGTTCTACAACACAGTCTATTCTGACCACCCCTAATGTAGAGAGTGGCACAGTCCCACTTACAGCAATTACACATCAAATGTTGGATGAGATCACAAGTTCATAGTGTAGGTTGAAGCAAAGCTATGGCAAGAGTTATCCTTGTTTTCTATGTGGCAAACTGAACCCAATGTTGTGCTCTCAGCTAGACTGTCACAGCAAGTTCAGAAATGGCTAAAAATTTCATTCTCCTTTAATTTGGACCTTGTGAGGTGCTGTACCAGGTTTGTCTCCATGACATTTGTCCCTCTGTCCTGGAAAGGAAATTTGCTTGTTGGGCTGGAACAAACTTTTGCTCTGTCCAGCCAGAAAATCTGAACTTCATTACTTGAGATTGATAAAAAACATATTTCTTTAAGCTAAAATGACAGATTTAATAAAAAAAAGGGCTTAAACTGAACAATGAATGGGACAGAGAAAAACTTTTACATGGAGACAACCCCGTACTGTAATGATAGCCACCTGCTATGCACGTGTCACTTTTTGCTTCTCAATTTCTTACAAGGTCCAGAGAACAAGTTTATTACAACAGGGAGTTGAGACAAGGGAAATCTTCCAGGATATGCCAACAAATCAATTTGCTCTGATTAGCTTGAAATATTGTCAGACATTTTAAGGAACAAATAATTCCACTAGTTTGGGCCAAGGAGGTTATAACCTTATCTTGCCCAAATGCACAATAATTACTGACAAGTGTACCTTGCCCTTCATCCTTGTGGTTTAAGCAGAACATGACCATAAACCATGATCCCCGCAGCTGTCAATGAAATCACTCAATCAAAATACGTTCCAATTTTGTTGATGAGTGCACCTCTAATGACCCGGAGGTTAAAACCATTTCCACAGACTGGAAAAATCACTGAATGTCTCTCTATAGCCAAAACTGTCTCTCGCACCACAACAAACCCTTCTACTTAATATATAGTTATAAGCAGGAAATAGTCAAAATTTAAAAAATGCGACAACTGTTGTAATATTTAACATGGAAGACAATCCCTGGTCTGGCACATTCTCATTTAACAACACTAATTTGAAATCATGAAATTGAGGAAGCAGCAGATGCCAGTTTCAAGCGTGCCCATTTGCCAGAATCTGTGTTTCATTCCCTACCCTTTTTTGATGGATCCAACAACTTTCAGCATTCTAGTAGGCTCTTGGATTTTTGACACATATGGTGAACAACATCCCATTGCCTCAGTTTAGGTTATAATTTGGTTTTGCATAAACCCCTTTTGATGATATGTAGAACAGTGCCTGGACCTGTTAATGGTTTAAGTCGCCAAGTTTGCTACTTTGTTCCTAATAAAACAAACTTCCTTTCTTGTGTAGTAATTAATAAGGGTTACTAAATGCTTTCATAAGAATACCTGAGTCCGAGAGGCTAAGCAACACAGCAGTTGACAACATATCATGGTCTGTACTGAGTTATTCCCTTCCAATATGCTATGGGATAGAGCGCAAAGATATATTGTTAGCAACAAATACAAGGGCCATTCTGATTATACTGTTAACATTTCTTGGCTTATATGGCATGAGAAGTGGACTTAAAAACATTCTTGCAAATCACTCCATGATATCTACAAAAAAGCACCTATTTCCTTTTGTTGGTCAGTTACAACATTTAAGACTTGCTGATTCATATCATTGCCTCTAAAAGGGTCATTTCTATGACATGTTAATATGAAATATTTTGGAAATGAAGTACTTTCATCACACTTTGGAAGATATGTAGTTCCAGCGTTGTAGACATGCACATTTACGTGGCAAAGAGCCAGCCTGTATCGTGGTCCCCTAGGGGCTCTGCAGTCACAAATGTATGCCGTTACTTCAAGGGACAGTTGACAATGTAGTTCCAAAACGACAGTTGTAATTACATTTTGTACACCTGTTTTTTGTCTGGATTACAGCGTAACCATTTTCCCATATCATGGTTTTGGAGCACAGTAATTTGTACGAGAGAAAACTTCTGCCAAAAGAATGGGAGAGAACAGCATTGGCAGTTGGTAAACTGGCACAAGAATTTTTGATACATTTCCTTCATTTTCACACAGAAATGTGTTTTGAGTTGTTTCCAAATTTGTACATGGTGATTGCTTGGTATACTACATGTACTAAAAGTTCAGGGCAAATGCTTTGAACCACATCAATTCTAAGATTAGAAATATTACCATTCATTCTTCACTGCATAAATAAAAAGGACTAAAAGTTTCTTTACTTCACAAAATTGAACTGGGGGAGGGGGGCGTTCACATCTTGCAGCCGACCGCACCACATCTTCTTCTCTTGTGCCCCTTGTGTTTGTCCAGTTTTATCGTCTCGTTCGTCTGTGCTGCTAGTTTGGCTTGGGTCTCCTTCTTCTGGTGAAGGACTTGCCTTGTGATCTCGTTAAACATCTGACGAAGAAACAAAATCACGGTGTGTAAGTATGTGAAACAAGACCACTCTGTATTGTTGCATACTACATGTAGTACTCACCTCACCTCACCTCACATGAAGTACTATCAAAACTGTAATAGCAGAGTAGGATACTACAGTATGATACATTCAATACACGACTAAATCCATCCCATACCACAAGCACATTCCGACGTTCCCAAAACTGTTGAAGACGAGAATATTTGACAATAGTTATCACTCCATTCAGTGGAAATAACATATACTCTTTGGGATAGACAGCAAAAACGATTAGAGAAGTGTTGAAAATGTTATTACAAGGTTTCCTTTATGCCAACTTTTTATTCCTGTCATTCTGCTTTATCTTTTCCTTGTGATAAATTCTTCCTGGTATTTTTCAAATCCCTGCACACTTTCAACTCCCCCCCCATTCATCCATGGTTAAGTTGTTCTCAGTCCTACCTCTTCCACATTGATGTTTTCCTTGGCACTGGTTTCAAACAGTTTAATGCCCATCTGATCGGCAAACCTCTGCGCATCGCCCGTCTCCACCACTTTCCTCTCAGGACAGTCGTTCTTGTTTCCAACTGAAGACAAGAACATTGTGGTTAAACCAGTGGCTGTCAAACTCATGCCCATCCTTATCATCATACTACATAAACAAGATTTTAAAAACCTGCTGCAATACTGTAGAAAACTGCTAGAAGGCTCGTTATCAAACTTGCACTTCATTTCCCAAACACTACCCATACACCAAATATCATACATGTAGGCTTTTCAAGTTATGCTGTCCACAGACACACACACAAAATAAGCCATCAAAAACATAACCTTCTTGGCTAAGGTAACTACAACAAAAGCAAACATTTTTTTCTGTTCAAATTATCCAAGAGAAACTTGGCGTCAAAGTGTATAAAGACATTTACAAGTCTGGCACGCTGCCCTGCATGTGTCAACAAATTCCTGTGTAGGTATTTAGCCGAGCGATCATTGATTGAGCCTGTGGTTTTCCAGATGGCATTACAGTTGTAGTAAATGTTCTGGAACTGTGCCAGAGGGTTTAGTTGGTGTAACATTTTAGTGGAAGCAAGATAGTTTCAACTGTGTGACAGTAACTATACTGCTTGGAAAGAGTAGTAAAAAGTCTTGGCAAAATTACACATGCAGGTAGTTAATTTTCAAGGAACCTTAAATCACTACTAAGTTTCTTTAATTTGCATTTGGCCTATGCCAGTAAAAATCTACAATAAAGAAATATAGCTCTGTTACAGCATAGTTGCTGCCAAAATGTATTGCCCACTGACACGTTTTCACACTAAATTTCACATGCTTGTAATTACAGTTTGCAAGACAGCTGCTAGGGGGATTTGTCTTGCAAAGGTCACAAAAACATAATGTCTGCATTGATAAGGATGATATGAACACTATTCTACACTATTACTATGAACAAAAGTGTGTGTACCTAGTATCCTGTTGACCACGTCACAATTCTGGTCTATTTCGTGTAACCATCTCTTGACGTTGACAAAGGAGTCTGCGCTGGTGACATCATACACCACTATAACTCCGTGGGTCCCTCTGTAATACCTGCACAAGAAGTACCACACATACAGATGAGTAAAAAATATGTACTAGGAAATTGCTGTTATACATATATTAGGTTGCAGATTTTCAGGAAGGGAATCAGAAAAGAAAGGTATTTTGTCAGAAAACTGTGAGTTAAGAATTTCTTTACAACAGAAAAAGTAGCTTTTTCCGCTCTTGTGCACAAGCACAACTTAACACTGAAAATACTGTAGAAATGATAAAACAATCTATGTCTTGGAGAACATTTCCAGCTTTCAAATAATATTTGGGACTCTTAAAACATCATGCAAGATTCTCAAACTGTGTTCAAACAATAGCCGATAATTGAGGTTATTACAATACAGACTAACATGCATAGCAACAAAATATATGTTACAACAGATATTGTAAAAAAAAATGCCAACAAGACATACTGTTAGGAAATAAAATATGGTGTGTGAAACAAAATGCAAGTGCAGCAATCTGGTCAGGCCTCATGCTGTGATCCAACCAGGAAACATGCAGATTTTCCGCCATGAAATGAAAGGGTAAATGTGAAAACTACAGGCGCACAATGTACACACTCACACGCATGTACATCAGTAAGTCTAGTGTAGCTACAACGTAAAAAACAAACACCACAAAATGTTTGTGTAATGGCTGAAATGAGTCAATGGCTGAGAACGGATGAACAGACGACACCAGACGTTACGCTCTCTCCTGCAGTGGAGGCACAAGCACGGGGAATCAAGGCAAGAACTCTCACGTGGAAGTGATGGTACGAAACCGCTCCTGGCCAGCGGTGTCCCAGATTTGCAGTTTCACCTTCTCTCCATTCATTTCCGTCGTCCTGATCTTGAAATCCACGCCGATTGTCGTTATGTAGGTACCTGGTATAGCGTGGAGAGACAAAGAGAGAGGAGATGGTTGGGGAGTTCTCGCGAGGGGAGAGAACGACACGGAAACTTACGTGGACGTGATGGTGCGGAATCGCTCCTGTCCGGCCGTGTCCCATATCTGCAGCTTGACCTTAGTGCCCTCTACCTCTATGGTTCTGATCTTGAAGTCTACGCCAATGGTGGTGATATACGTACCTACAGTCGGCAAACACACGAGTCAGAAAGGTACACTGACTGACTCTTTTGCTTAGTTTGCTTCCTCAAAGTGATATCAAGGCTCAAAATTTCTTTTTGGAATACATGTAGGTGTATATACATGCCCTGGTGAACATAACCTAAAAATCTAGATGCAAAGATAGTAACAAGGGTCTTTTAATTTGTCACCTAGACACCTGTCACCAAAAATATAATAGTATACAGTCATACCTTGACCCACTCAATTTCTAGGTGTATCAGTGCACCATATAAATGAAATAATAAGCTCCAATTTGGCATTTGGGGGTACACACACAGTATTTCTTTCCACCCTGAATATGACTTCTATTCTTTGGAAATCTATGCCACCTTGTAAAGAAAAACATTACCCTCTTTTGGTTGGAACAATAGTTCATGATCAAAAACCTTGCAACAAGACAACTTACTTGTGTACATTAGATCTATATGCAAAGCTGTCAATTATAGAATATCAGACCATGACCTGTTGACTTACTTGCTATACAGCCATGTGCTCACAGACTTTGGCCTGTTTTCCTATGAGTGGCATGTCCACATACACCTTTCCACAATGGCAAGTAATTGGCAGCGACAGTTGCACACCAATAACAAGCTGTCATAAGGCCAAGCCAGTTTAATTAGTTGGTCCATGGATTCAAAACAAAAATTGAAAACATGCTTGCATGGCTGAGCACAATGATAACAAAGCCTGAGGACCAGATTCATGCCTTTTTAATGGTGGTAAATACAGACATGTTAAAGTTTTCCTCCCTGCCCTCTGCTTTTATAATGTCCGTGTGCCATATTCTTACTAGTACTGTAAAAAAAATCCGAGAACCAACACATTAAATTAATGTGGCCTTAAGCAAGAAATCCTTGTGAGCCATATTTGTTGGTACAGGTCAGCATTCTGTAAAACTATCCGAAATAGGAATAATATGTCATTCTTGTCATGAATCGATCCAAAAATGAACACGCTACCAATACACACAGGGCTCGAAATACCACCTGCATATGCACCTTAGTGCAGGTAAAATTGGAGCTGTGCAGGTATTTCTGGTGTCTACCTGCACCTAACCTGCTCTGGTCCATGTACTGGGTTTTATACATAAATGTCCTATGAATAGTATGATGTAGGTGTATCTGGATTGTTATTAGCTGCATTGACTGTTACCACTTATAAAGTATAACAGAAAAAATAGCTATAGTTCCTGAACAATTTTAGTATGATCCATACTTCCTAAATTCATAGTGTTGCAGGTAAAATTTGTCTGGTGCAGGTAATTTTCAATGTTACCTGCACCCGTGCAGGTGTGCAGAAAAAAGTATTTCGGGCCCTGACACATATCCTAGTGATACATGTACATTCATCACAAAAAACCCTCATACCAACTTCCTTTACATAATCCTTTTTACTCTCAAAGACAATTTTGGCTCTTCAAGGGAAATCACCCGACTGATCATCAGGACCAGAGTCAACAGTAATCATGAATAACGGCCCCTTCTAACTGTTGACGTATTGACCTAAGACATTGATTTTCCTGCCCTACAAGGAACCGTTACCAAAACACTGTCATTGGACCAGAGCCAGAAACTAATGATTTTTTTCCTGGAGCGGTAAATGGGCCGACCTAAGCATTTAACGATTGAGGAAATAATGGGTGATCAAACAATAAATTTTAAAGCAGGCATATCATCATAACTCCAAAGACAATAAATATCCCATTCCCAGAACTGATGTCACTGCAAATTGTTTATGGTACAAGTCCATGTATTTCCAAAAAGTGGCTTAGAATTTGGCACTGTTGAATGTACAACAATACATACAACCGGAAACTGAAAAATATGGTAAAAGTGCAATAACCAATACCAATATTACCAATATCTATCACTTGCGATAATCTCTCATATTTTATCTGCTCATGTAAAAATTGTCCCCAGAAAAATCAAGTCATCTTTTTTATACATGAAAGTGTTATACATAATTTTTCCAATTGCCTTAGAATCAATTTAAATTTTCAAATTAGACATTTGGCTGGTTCATTTACCAATGTTGTCGCTGTATAATGTAAGCAAACAGCAACTACAGCGCTGTCCTCTCCTTGTAATAAAAATGATTGATTTCTGGGTTTTCCAAAAGGGACCAAATTATGTTAATGTATGATTCCTATCTCGCTCTCCGGAGGCCCTTCTTACGACCCTGGGCCGACCCCAGGAATATGACATCTTTCTATCAAGCGTGAAATGACGTGTAATAAGGGATATGGTCCTCCAGGGGCCTTTATTTACAATTTATCAGCCTTTTACTGCATGCTAAAGGGAACCATATGAAAGTAATGAATGGCCCTGGCCACAATATGACCAGAAATTGGAAAATATTCCACATTCTTTTACGCTTTGATTTTAATAGCCCCAGTTCTCTTTATATGGAATACATTATGCACATTTACTACTGAGTTGACATAATACTCTCATAGGGAAATGAGGGTTTTTAATGTGTCTGGGGCAATTTCCTGGGACTAAATCTAAAACCAACAGGCCATCATGGTTTCCTCCTTAACTATGTGTGAAACTCACCCAAAATATGAATATATAGTCATGATATATTTGTAAGATAAATATTTTCTTTATTCAAGGACCAAGCATCACAGTAGTAGACACTTGCTAGACAAAAGAAACTACTGTAAATCTTGAAATATTGGGGGCAATTTTATTCCCGCTGTTTTCTGGGTGTGTCTCTATTCCAAAATGATGACACTAACGTTAACATTACACCATACATGTAATTATTGCTATCAAACCTCATGCAAAATCAAATCCCCATGAAAATAAATGAATCTACAGTAAATCCTTGCCATAATAATTGCATTTACAGTATGTCCATTATTGTCCTAACAAAGGATGACATAACAACTCATGAAGGTCAACTGAATTCCTAAAAGTGCAGTTGGGGAAGGAGGATTCCAACCAGGGAATTTTCTTACTAAACCAAGCGTGAAACCATAACAGTCCCTGCGAGGGGGCAGCCCGTAATTGGCTTGCAATTGATTGGATTTGAGTGTGATCAATTGCAACAACATGAGTGCAAAGTGACCTTCCATATAAGGAAAAACACACCAAAACATGTCCTCTACATGCAAACATTGTCCCCGAACTGAAAAGTCACACTTACCTGAAAATGTGTTGTCAGCAAACCTCAACAGCAAGCTGCTCTTGCCAACACCTGAAAAGACAAAGGTACTGAAGATTAAGATATAAAATACCATCATTCATTCATATCTAAAGATAACACACACCTATTCACACAAACAGGTGTTGTCATGTTGTTGTCCCAGAAACATATCCAATTTCCAGGTGTCAAATGATGGGGATAGACTTGTCAATGACAAACTGATTATACGGTTAGTCTAGTCATAGTCCATATTTAGACAGGCCGGATAGACACTTCCTACAATCCCCACAACTTTTGCGTGGCCTGGAAACAGTAACAAGACAACGCCCATCCTTTCACTTGTTGGAGAAGGCCAAGTTAGGGATCGACAGGGTGTTTCCAGCTAAATATCAGTCTATATAAAGTTTACACTTAGGAGGAATAAATATGGTTAAGAACAGTGTACAAAATGTTGAAGATAATGCAGGAGAAGTAAGAAATGAGTCAGTTTTTACATAATGTCATGTCACTGGACGACTTCCGGGTCTAAACTAACCGGCAAGTTTTGAAACTGAACAGATTTTGTAGTCAAGGATTTGAGATTGTCATCATGACAAAGTGAATATGGCGCATAGAGAACTTTTCTGGGGGCAGAAGAAAACCATGTAAAGGCACGAGGCTCCGATCTGCCGAAAGGTAAAAACGCCTCAACATGATTCCTGCTATGTTTGCGGTCCTAAATCATGATGGGGGTCCTAACAGTCGCGTCCTCTCTCGGTTCTTTTTGTCCCCAACTTACCGCTATCTCCAATGATCAGTAGCTTGAAAAGGTGATCATACTCTCTGGCCATCTCTTGTCGTTCCAAATGGCTGAAATTCCCGCCAATATTTCGCCTCTAACCGCTAAAAATTGATCAAATCTTAAGACTACTCGATCAAGATTTACACTTTGACGGAAATCGCGACGGCAGCGGGTGTGTAGACGTCCTACAGCGCATGCGTAATGAAGCGCACGCGCAGTAGCGATTCTTCAGACCGGAAGTGAGTGTACCGGATGTAAGGTCATAGGTTAGGCGCGAAAGGTCATGTTTGCAGCCAGAGGTCATCAGAGACACACAACGAGTTGGCAGGGGGAGAAAAAAAATGGAAGTGTCCTACAGACATGCAGCTCTTTTCCTCAGGCACGCGGTTCTAGCGAGCAGAACGGTACAGCACACGAGATGTCTCTGCAGTTCCAGGAGTATAAGGTTCGTGGAACAAGTGTTTCAAGTTCGTAATTTCGTGGTTTTGCCCACGAAAACGTGCCCTGAATGTAAAGGGCAAAAGTAGGTCAAATCGGCTAGCTCGGCACTAAAGTCAAACTAATTTATGCATGGGGAAAGTAAAAGTGTTCCCATCTGGCGAAGAAATAAACACTGCATTTTGTTGTCACTTTTTCTCCGGTGCACCTAGTTATAATCTCATATACGGAAAGTATCGTGCGGAATTGAGTCTAAGTATGGTGATCTTCCTTTTGTGTAACATGCTGGGTGTATATGTGGACATTGTTGTCAGTTTAGAGCTGTGCGGAACAAATCAATGACACGTTTTGTACATGTGTCAGCTGCTCACAGCGGATTCAATGGACCATATACAGGGGGTGGGACTGTAGGGTGGGGTTGGGTTTCGTGACTTGTCAAGTTGACATAATTTCAATGAGATGTTATCTTATTTGAGCCTGCTTATGTTGAGGTCCCAAATCCTTGAAGGGAAAGTGGTCTAACCTAGATAACTTACTGTATAATGGGATGCTCCGAGTTTAGTTACTGTCTTTGTCCTCGCTGTTATAAACCACAGTGGATGCACGTTTTATTGTTCTTTTCAACATTTTATTTCATTTCAATTGTGAGATTATCTAATTTGATCTTAAAGTCTACAATAAAAAAACTATATATATAAGTAAACATCAACTCAAAGAAAAAAAATAGACACCATTTATATTTATTTTTTCGACCTTTATTTAACCTTGATACATCTTATCGTTTTTTGCTGGTTATTTATACCTGTGGATGGCAGCGCGGCAAAAACACAGACATTCTGATTCAGGTGACCTACTTAGAGGTTAAATGAAGGTGACCCACTTCCCTACAACATTTAAACTCACTTTTTCCATTGTATTTAGTAACTTACATTTCAAGCATATTGTTCAGGATCTGTAAGGACTGTCTACGACTGTTATGTTTACATACAATAGTTTAAATGGCTGCAGAATTGTCTGTTATAGACGCCAATGTTATGGTTACATTATCTATTATTTATAGCAAAGGATGACAGGTCCAGAGTTGAGGTCTAATAGAATTTTAATGGTGTAAATTTATAAAATTCTGACAGTTAAGGTATTATCTCACCATATCACATAGTGACACATACCAGGCCATGTCATGTTATTTTTTTGTTTCTTGGCAGCTGGGAGAGCTACGGTAGTTTAAAAAGCTGTTTTGGGAATTGCATAAGTTTTCTATGCATGATCAGAAAAGTCAAGTAACAGAAACAAATTTTCCACTTACACTTTCTCATTAAGTTCTTTTGCTCTATGATAAATGACAAAACCTATGACTTATGATTATAGTATTTACAGAAAAGCCCTCCTTATTTTGGATAATTTGGTTGGACCATTAGTTGATTAATGCTCGGGTAAGTCGGGTTGATGAAAGACAGACATGCAAACCATTGTGTGTGTCACATTGTGTATGTTATGGTATGATCACCAATGGACCATCACATACCTATGCGATGAAGGTATATTTGATTCAAATGATTACACAACAGACAATGACCCCGATAGTGCACAGTGCTTGACAAGTTGACAGGCATGTTGGGCATGACAAATGCTGACTTGTTTTACACTTACAGGCCATTTTTCCTCCTTTTTTTTTTTCTTAGCTATATTTAGCTATATGATTGTAACCAGATAGTTTCTTATATGACAATGCAGATACAGGTACCTGTATAGCATGCATACCTACTTAGATACATTATCCTGCTTGCACACAAACCCAGGGACATGTGTACCTCTATATTTAAGTATTGTGTTGCTAACAGGCCAGTCAAACAAAATTTTGGGATCTGCTTATGACTTTAATGACTTAATGACTTCTATCTTGGGGGTTTGTATGTAGCTCATGGTCTATGGAAAAAGTAACATGTTACGCGAGGGCGACATAAGTGTAGCATTTTTTACTATCATATAATAACAAGGCTAATGAAAGGTAAAAAAAGAATTATTCAAAATGGGAAGCATTGCATCATTTTTTATTTCAAATCTTGTCTTGCCATGTTGTGATAATGTGATTTGGTTGAAACTGTGCAGAAATGGCATCAGTGCAAGATTGCCCCAGTCCCTTGAGACCCATGACCTAGTTTGGTAAGAGGGTTATGGATTACTACCTGTGTTGATGAGTGACAATGATAGAAGGGAGTATGGTTGGTAGAACTAGAAGGTCTTTTCCAGTTCTTCAGATAACAATCTAGCAGGGGAAGCTACACCGGAACCAGGTTTCCAAACAACCATGCCTTTCAGCAGGTCATTTGTTTCAAGGTCAAACCAACCAGCCTGCCAGGGTCCAGGGTTTGTCACAAAGCAGAAAATTGCGCAGCAGGCTGATGCGGGGCCCCTCGCCCAGGGCAAAACAAAATCTAAAGCAGCAGTTGTTGTTTCCAATAGAAGCCATGCCCAAAAAGTAGACAATCCTCTTCAAGTACTCTATGTACTCTAGTTCATCATTTCATGTTTTCTGTATGCAACTTTGAAGATAACGCTACTTGCCCAAGATATATGCCTGAATTCATTTGCTGCGGAATGCATGCAATGTGTAGTCTGTAGATAAGACACAAAGTACTGGCCATGTGTGCCCAGGTGAATCCTCTAAACTGACACAATTTAATCAGTGTCTTTCTGTTGTGCCATTGTATCGCGATACAGCAAAAAGCTACTAGTATGCTGCAATATGCTATCAACTAATAAACAAGCAAACACTAGTGTATATACAATATCAACCTCTTTGTTCAAACCATTTGAAATGTGGGTAAAATCATCCATCTTAAACTCTCTTCTGACAGGACTAACTTGGGTGAGTAACAACAGGTGGTTCAAGTTTGAACTCTTGACTTTCAGGCTGAGAAAGATGGTTGCAAACCTCTGTACCTCCAGATCCTCTGACAAGCATAAATCTCTGATTGACCTAGGGGTGCAATTAGCAACTAGGTCAATTGTGGTCACAATCAAAGTCTTCAACTGTGACCTCTCTGACAGTAATTTTGCCCCTCATTATACCTTAGAATGTGCCTAAAACAATATACTCGTGCCTATATCACTTACCGCGACTCAGGAAACTTGGTCCCTCTATGATAAATCCTAGCTAAAAGCCTGATTCAGCATCAGGTCATAACTGCACACTACCTCACTCACACTCACACTCTTCTCCTGTTGGTCTTGGTGCATAGAGCCTACTAGTTAAGTTTCACCAGGCTAGAGATATGAATATGATTTATCACAACTACCTTTCTTTTGTCATATAGCACCGTAAAGCTCGCGTGTGATACCTACGGCAAAAGGACAAACAACACATCCCCCCTGGTCATTCTTCATGGGCTCTTCGGCTCCAAGCAGAACTGGCATACTATAGGCAGGAACTTGAGTAGGAAGATCGACAGACAGGTAGGAAATCCTCTTTCTATAGACTCCCTTCAAGTACAGTCAAATCTCTACAACAGAATAGAAAATGGAGATTTACTTCCGGACGTTTTGAGTGACATCCATCACTCTTCTTCAGCATCACTGGCAGTATGCTGATGCTGGCACTGCAGAAGAGTAATGGATGTCTCTCAAAACATCCGGAAGTAAATGTCCGATTTTTATCGAGCTGTAGAGATTGAATTGTATTTGAATATTGTTTACCTGGATGTCTAACCTTCATAAATGTATAGCCTCCCTTGTTTTTCCTTTGAATTCTTCCAAGATGACAGCATTGATTCTGTGATAGGTAAGGAATCAAGATGATACCATTATTCGGAAGGGGTATCATGTTTGACTCCTGTTTTTGTTTATCGCCGCAGATAATCGCCATAGATATCCGTAACCACGGTGAGAGCGAGCACAGTGATGTTATGGACTACCCGTCCATGGCGGCGGACGTGGCGGCTACCATGAAGGAGGAGGGGGTGGAACGGGGCATCCTGATTGGCCACAGCATGGGTGGCAAGGTTGCCATGACCTTAGCCCTTCAGGAGGTACATACATATACATTTGTATAGGGCTGAGCAAAGTATAGAAAAATTTGAAGTTGATCTAAAAGTTTGTCTTTCTGTCTTTGTCCCAATACTGAACAGTTACCGCAAATTAGTTTCTCTTCTAATTTTTGTTCTTTATCCCTGTACAGTTTCCATTTTCTTTTGTCGATGTTTGATGTGTTGATTTGTCCTTGTTGAAGTTCTAGTTTCATTTGTCACTGTCTGTACTTTCCTCATCTCTCCATCTTCTCCTTTCTCCATCTCTCCATCATCATCTATCTAGCTTGGGTACAATCCTGGTTTGTGTATGTCTGCTCTTGAAATAGTGAGTTTAACAAATGAAATTAGTTGTACGGTGGTTTTGTGGTTAGGCCTGTTGCCTTAAAATCTGATTTATTCTAAGGGTTCTTGGTTCGAATCCCTGGCAGACCTCAATGTTGTACCTTTGGGTGGAATGTTAAGCCCAAAGTCCTGTGTCTGAGGAAAGCCACATCTCAAGCATCTCAAGCAAAGATCCATCCGCACACATTGCTAAGAGTACAGGTTCTTACCAGTGTAAGTGGATCAAACCTTACCATCTCACACAGCTTGTACATGTACCTTCTACTTCTACTTCTACATAATACAGACAAAGTGCCTCATGGCAAAACTAGTTTGTAATGCCAGAAGGCAGTTTACCAGTTAGTACAAACATCTATCAAAGAGTACGTAACCTAGTCTTGAATGTACACAGATTACATGTAGTTCCTCCTCCCTCTGTCCCTGTCCAACTCTCTCTGTGTCTGTCTCTGTGTGTGTCTGGTTGTACAGGATGTGTGTGCTAGCCTCCATCCCCACTCCAATGAACCGCTGTACTAACCTTCCCAGGCAGGGCTCGTGGAGAAGTTGATCATTGTCGACACCACGCCGACCACGTCCGCGGGAAAGCAAGTCTTCCCCAAGATCATCGAAGGAATGAACAACGTGAAGTTTCACACGGAGTGGACCCTGTCCAAGACGCGCTCTGAGGCCGACAAGACGCTCCTGAAGACCATTCCTGTGAGTACATAGCTTGTGTTTTGGTAACATTTGTGTTTTTTAACAATCCCAAGACAAAATCTGGCACAAAGTTTTGACAGCAGTATATGAGGAGCATGCGATGTGCATTTGAATTATTCTATGGAAGCCCATACTGGCGTAGTATACAAGTAAACCGAGGTTGAAACGGAATACACTATGTTGTATTTTATCCATGTCATACCCAGGTCAGAAAACACTGATTAAATTGCAGTACTACTCATAAAAAGGATGAAATTCAACACATTGTTTCAACCTGCGCTAACAACAAAAAAATTTTTAACAATGCACTCTGTTTGCTTGCACCTGTGCTTTCATGGCAGAAAATTATCACCCGGTCCGGAACACCGGTATCGAATGTTATCGCGGTCCAGGTATGACATAAAGTATGATACAGTACTCTCCCACCACACTGTACCCTTAGGACCTGGGAGTGCGCCAGTTCATCCTGACCAACCTGGTTGAGGACGACAACGGCTGGTTCAGCTGGCGTGTGAACATCAACGCCATCCAGGCGAACCTGGAACAAATCTGGAGCTTCCCGCAGTTCAAACACGTCAGTTACCATGGTGACACGCTCTTCCTGGGAGGCAGCAAGTCCCCATATATAAGGTGAGGTTGTTGTTACCAGGGTTGGACAAGTCCACTAGCCCTATTCTCCAGGGCAAGTGAAAGTGCTGATCTGGCAATTGCGTGACCTACACTATTTGCCCGATTGGGCAAGTAAGATTCTTCCATTGAGTGAGATTTTTATATACTTGTACTTGTCACTTTTTACAGTCATACAGAAAAATAGAGGCAATAATAAGAATTTTATTGCTGGAAGTGAAAATGCACTTGAATTTTGGGCAAGTGAAAAGTTGGTTTGGGCAAGTAAATTTTTTATTTGCTTGCCCTATAGGACGAGTGAATTATAGAAAACTTGTCCATCCATGGATTTTTTAGATGGCATTGCCATTAAACTTTAAACACGTACTTCCTTATAATATGCAATGTCTTCATAATTTATTTCCCCAGCGAGTCTCACTACCCTGAGATCAAGAGGCTGTTCCCCAAGGCCCTGGTGACGCACATCCCAGACTGCGGACACTGGGTGCACTCAGAGAAACCCAAGGAATTCATGGAGGCGGTCACCGACTTTATCCGCAAGTGACGCGCCACAGAACTTGTACAGTTTTCCACTTCCATGTGGGTGCACATTTTCACTGCTGCATCTACATGTTTCAGAAAGTTCTGATAGTTTCAGAAAGGAAGTTTGTTTACTTACTTCCAGTAGGATGATAGTTAATGGACTTTTTGACTACATGTATGTCAAGCGGTATACTGTTATGTAGATAGGCGAGAGTACACGACATGTGTATGAATTATTGCCGCATTGTCTCGAAAGCCAGTTCACTTGAAACTCTATCCTGATATCACTTAAGAATGACATAAGACTCCACATTTCAATTTGTTTGCTATAAGCTTCTGTTGAAGCTTCGTAGTTATAAGGTGTCCAGGAATAAGTAAATATCTTGATATAATAATTGTGAAGGTCGCCCTGTAAGTGCCAGATAGATGTAGTCAGGTGTATTTCTCCGGGGGATTTGGCAACGTTGTTAGGAAAACATTTTGTAGTTAGTTTAGAACAGTGATAGTCATGCCATACTACAGCCAGGCTTGTACAACAGTTGTCATCACCATCTAGTTTCTTTCTCAAGCTGGGAGGAAGGACATGTACACATTGTGGCTAGAGACTTTTTTAAAGCTAAAACATCTAAAGTCTATGTTTCTGTATTTCTTCAAACAGACAAAACTATATCCAGGGTCAAACTGTTTCTGGATGGGCCAGGAAGGACCGAAAGGTAACCAGGATATTCTGGAAAGAACAAAATTGGCTCTCAAGAAATTTGACAGATGAATGCAGAAGAGATGAATTTCAGCAATACCTGGTGGTCAAAAAGAGGAGCGACATGTTTACGCACACTTCAGTTCTTCCTGGTCCATCCCTTATGTAGTGTGCACAAATCTAACTCAGTCTATATGCTTTGAGGGCATGTGCAGTATATGAAGTTCATTTCATTTCATTTATAAGACAGTTTAAAAGTAAATAAAGGGTTTGTGTATCTTCTAGGTGACAGCTTAAGTTCTTAAGTAGGGTTCAAATAGCCCGGACTAGTTTGTAAGAAAGTCTACTTGTTGTTGTTCCATCAAAATGGATTACATTTGTCAAAAAAATGTTACCTTTAATGCTTTGCGTAATTAGAATGCATTTCATGAAGATGATTTCTTGTATTCTTAATATGACTTGAAGGTTGGAAGGACAGAACTATTGTTAGTGAGTTATCAACAGATTAATGATAACTACATGTTTGATGATCTTTTGGAGTGCTACAAGCCACGTTCTAAATGCTGTTGCCAATATGATTGGCAACTTGAAAAGCTCAAACTCATTGTAATATCCGTCAGTCCAACCTGATAAAACTACTGCACAATGTCATAGACAGGGTATAGAGAACAGTAGAGTAGTTAAGATACTTTTAGTGTTTTTCTTGCAAGGATGAGTAAGGTTCATTGCAAGTGTTGAGTTGAGGCTCATTAATTGTTCAGTGGTCAAACAAACTCTGCAAAAAGCTGTGGTTTGAATAAAAATGTTGTTTAGATACAATATAGAACATTTGAGACAAAAAGTTGTGGTCTTGATTTGTTCTTGAATTGAACTGTTTTTGAGATGAAATATAGAACATTTGAGACAAACACCTCTTTGCTTATTCTTGAATGTGTTCTTAAATGAGCTGTATGACATGAAGCCTTTTATGAATTGATAGATGGGGGAAATGGGGTAAGATTTTTCTCTATGACATTTCACATGCAGGGCAACCAAAGAGAACAATCGTCACAAACACTATAACAGATAAAAGTTTGCACCAACAATTTTCTCATATCTTCCTGTGTACAGTATAGTCTTCCCTTCTCTGATTGAATATTAAACAGCTTTGCAGATTGACAAACTTGATGGTCAGCCTTCTTTCAACAACTCAAGAAATGAGTTGGTTGATGAAGGTTGGAATATATGTTATTGGGTTTAGCCCAAATAATGAAATGGTTTAGGACTTAAGGCATTGACAGTGTTCTTCAATGTGGTGATCAGTCTGTCATTTGTCTAGAACAGAACTCACCTGTTTACATATTCTGGATAACCTTGCAAATGAATTTCATTCAACAAGAGCAAACAGAAAGTTTGTTGCAAAAGTACATGTTATCTACCAACTCCTTCAAAAAATTTATATGTGTAGAAATGTATATTAGAATACATTAGAAAGTAGATGAGAAAGTTTAAGGGTATGTGAGTAGTCTTGAGTTGAATTGGCATGGTTTCATCTCTTATTGTATAAGAGTATGTAAATAACTCAATGAAAAATTGGCGCTAAATAGAAGTAGGTCTTATGCAAACTAACCCCCCAGCGACCAGGAGGTCAAGGGACAAGGTACATGTACTAGATAGGTAGTAGATAGATGTACCATTTACTGGATGTTAGGTGTTAGTTTACTGATTGCACTAAATAAGTTCAATATTTTTGTTTCTAATTTTTTTTCCCGAAAAATAGTTGTGGGGTACTGGGTGAAAAGGGACGTAATATTCTCTGTTTGATGAGACGACAGGTTAAAATGCTTCCGGTGAATGATTAAACAGTTACAAAACTCCTACTATGTTTCAGTCCAAGTTCTACATAGTACGTTGTATATGTTTTAAGGTGATAGTAAAGTTAAGCTGCATTAGATTTGCAACGGATGTTCCCATAGTAAATATAATTCAAGGTTCAAGTTTGTCAAACAGTACCCTGTCTTTTATAATTTAAGATGCATGAGTTAATGATGTGTTTCACTGGAGTTAAGCCTTTTCTCTGCTATCTTAGCCTGTTGACACCAAATTTAATTAGTGACAAAGTTTGAGCAGAAATATGCTGTAGTTAATCTAGTGATGATGTAAGATAGATGTTTAGTGGCTTCGCAGTAGGCAACAATATAGTTAGCGTTCACAAATTGGACATTTATGTTTGTGCTAAACTTCCCTAGTTATGCCACACATGTCTCAGTTTCCTAATAGTGTTTTTGCATTCAACAAAAATACAGGGTGCATTTTCTATTTTATGCATTTGTGATATGAAAGTAATTCATTTACTGCTTGTTGCTTCACTTTGAATAACCAAATTCACTACAAATCCTCCAGAATAATTTTTTTTGTAGATTGTGCTTCAGGAAAGCAACAGATCAAATGCTGCATTCCATCATGGCACGAATTTGACACTGAAAAAACACAGTATTCTTTAGTTAATATTAGCATGTATAAAAAGCAAGGTCTGGCTTACAGCAGTGCTACATTTTGTGGTTTGCACATGCAGAGTTTACTTTTGCACCTGTAGTTTTGCACCAGTTCCTTAATATGTAGTTTATGTATCACCAGCTGTGCCTTTTGGGACCGATTTTGTGGTTATGTACTGTAGTTTTGCAACATGTATGTGCAATTTATTTGCCTCTGTAACTCAATTTGTCCACTTTGAACCATTAAATTTATGGTTATATAATAGCTTGTGGTCTTTGAACTGTTGAATGGTTGCTTGAGCATACGTGTAAGCTCAATGTCTACAAAATGAATGTGGACTGAACTGGATTCATTTGTGCGAGCACACAATTATTTTTATGTTTATGCATAAACAATTGCTTATGCTGCTATTTGTTGATTTCTCATGCAGAAAGCTGCATTTCCATATCATGGTAAAATCATCATTTACAAATTACAATTTAAGAAGATTTATAATTACCCAGAGTCCTTGCAGGTTGTTGTGGAATGACTGGATGGTGTGATCAGCACCATGGTCATGGAAAAAAGCGCCACCTATCAGATTGCTGAAGAATGGCAGGGTAACCAATGAGTGCAAATGGTCCTAATGGGCTTTCTATGTGTATCACTTCCTGTTGCTATCAATGCTTAAAAGAAACAAAAACATTCTCAATTCCAAAAACTCAGGACATTTTAGGACGGTGGAACACGATTCAAGAACACGCTACTCTCGATTTACCCATCTTTATGTTAAGTTTCAAGAAACTCTGACGAATACCGAAACTTAATATTATTAATATGATGATGATGATATTAAGTTTCAGTATTTGTCAGAGTTTCCTGCTCAAGATGATTATAACATTAGCTAAGAGGTACAATTGAATTTTAGACCATTCATGCACTTTTGAGTGGATAATTTTATGGAACACTTTCCTAACGAACTGGTACATTTGTATGTCAAATTGATGTAATTCATACTTTTTTCTGCCAGCTGTTTGAGTAAATATTGAATTGATACTATAATGTATGAGCATAATCAAGTGACATGTGAAACATAATGGTAATGTTACTTATAGTATCTACCCCTGGTGTCTGGAAATACTTTCCAAATTTACAGTGATCAATATAGTATACTTCAAATGGTGTTTGCCATGGTGGCTACATATTCCACGGAACTTACAGATACAAATATGAAACATAAAAAACATACTCGATTCAATTTTTAAAACACCAGAATAATTTACTTCAAATGATTGTACAGTTTATAAATACAGGCAGTATATATACATTTGGTATTTACATCAAGTCCTGTCATAACTTGCAATATACAAATCACACTGATCTCTACCTTAAGTCTTTGTTAATCATAGCAAACCAAACACAATGGTTGTCTAACGTATTACCTCGTGAACTAAAGGTACATCGACATTATACTTCAAAACTCGATTTTTAAAATACTTGCATACTCTGAGATGTAAGCACATAAAATTCTACACTGACCATCAGACATTTCTTAATGAAAACAGGCACACTTCTGTAAAACTCTGTCACACTTGCACAAAATCACATTTGTCAACTTTTTCTCTTCTGTCACACTGTTTCCTTCACAATGCAGCAATCAACCATAGTTAAAGAACCATCATAATTACAAATGTCAACGATTAACTACTATATTATAGAATGATAAAAGTATAGGCTTGCATCACAATATCTTCATTTGGAACAAAGAGAAAGCAGATATCCCCATATCTGTGTCACACACTGTTATGTCGTCAACGCCTCACAGTTGGGAGTTTGTCACACCACCAAT